>NC_041388.1:204874603-204875865 GCF_002162155.2 Triticum dicoccoides | reverse complement strand
GCAGGGGCCGAAGAGGCCATCACCGGGATTGGGGAGGGAGCAGCCACGCAGGGCTCGACTTGGTCCTCGGCTATTCCCTTTGACGGCGGCGGAGGAGCAGGAGCTGAAGAGGGCATTGGCAGGATAGGGGAGAGAGAGCAGAGAAGGCATCCTCGCAAGGCTCGGCTTGGTCGCCCGCGATGTCTTTGGATGGCGGCCTCTTCGAGAAACACGACGGCGACGACGACGCCATGGAATGAAGGAAGGATTGGAAGCGGGGAGGTGGTGCGGTGGAGATGGCGGCGGCGACGCCCTAGCCTAGGGCATGGCGATTGACTGGGGAAGGACGCGAACGAGAATTGTGGACTGCCGTTGGCTTGATGGACTTTTCTAGGCTATCGACTTGTGTCGATTAATTTTCCTGGGTGTACACGAACACCACTTAACGTTTTTTGGTGGATGACATATGTGGGACTAGTGGGACCCAACACCACTTACATCCTGAACCGGTTGGTTATGTATATTAAAATATCAGATTCTTTTATTTCTTACTAGTATGTATTTTAATTTTACTATTCATAAGGATACACGTGGAACCAGGTTCATCAAATACGCGTCCCCTAACTTACTCGTCATTTTTTTTCTTTTGATGAAAACCACCACTAATCCAGTCCGGAGAGATCCAAAATTGTCACGAACCAAACGCGGTAAAAACGCCGTAAAACCCTGCAGCCGCGAAAGAGCGGGAGGAGAATCGAGAATTCCCAAATCGCCGAAACTCTGAAACACCCGAAATGCCGGAGCAACCCCACGATGCCGATTCCTCCTCCTCCGCCAGCCAGACGAACTGGCGGAAGGAGGTGGATGGGCTGCTTCGGCGGATGCACTCCCTCCTCTTCGGCGCCGACGCCGCGCTCGAGCGCGGGGATGCGGCGGCGGCGCAGGTTCTCGTGCTCCGCCTCCTCGGCTTCCTCGATTCCCAGACCCTCTCCGCCTACACGGGCCCTGAAGCCGCCTTCGTCGCGCCCATCCGCGCCGCAGCCTCTTCCTGTCTCGCCGCTGCCTCCCGCGTTGGCGCCTCCGACTCGGACCGGTACAAACCCTACCTGGCGTCTGATTCATTCAGTTTGACGTTTCATGCTTAGTTCATGATAGACGCAAGGATTTTGGCAGCTCCATCACTATTTTATTATACAAAAGCTGAATTGCTATTGCTGAGGTCCAATAAATGTTGTAGTTACTGACCTTTAAGAATATGCAAATCGGAAGGGTGGTGGTGGTGG
>NC_041388.1:204857145-204874309 GCF_002162155.2 Triticum dicoccoides | reverse complement strand
GAGGCGAGTCCAGATGGGGGCGAGTGGATCCAGGCAGCGGAGGCGGTGGCGGCAGCGCGGCGATGAACTCTGCGTTCGCCGCTGAATCCTTGATCCAATCTGCTGCACAACAAATGGCAAGAGAGAGCGCTAGTTGTTTAGGGTTACGACTTTGTGAGTGCTGGAGTGGGCCTGTACTAGGCTTCGGCGCCGTCCCGGCATTTTTGTTTTGTTTTAGATCGAAAATCATGATAAGCCAGGGATACCCGTATCATGTGTATCGCCGTATCGGTGACGTCCTGCATGCCGATACGGCACATTTGAACGTATCGGTGCTTCAGAGGCCGCAACAAGTGTGCGAACAGTGGTCATATGGGCCACATGAGCAGAAGTCTCATCGTAATCGCGGCCATGCTCCTGCTGAAGCCACGAGCCACAGGACGAGCTTTGTAGCTCAAGAGAACTATCAGAGTGAGTCTTAACCTTGTGGATCCACTTACAAGTGATGGGACAAACCTGGGGAGGAAGAGAAACAAGATCCCACGTGGCAGTGTGCTCAAGAGCAGCAATCTCCTCTGCCATTCGGGATGAACAACAACATCACGATAAGAAGTCAACTCAAGAAAAGCGTCCCAGCGCTAGAAAAACCATAGCGGTCAACTGGCAGAAGCGGGCGATGACGCAAGCCATAGGTAGGCTGAGATGAGGAATATGGGACATTAGAATTGGATGGCTGGGCAGTAGGCTCATCCACAACACACGGACGAAGAGTGTAATAGTGAGGAAAAGAGGGAAGAATACGAGGAGGAATCACCGGCATAGACTCATGAAGCCACCAAGGATGAAGGGGCAGAATCCCGTTGTGGTACAATTTCTTCTGGGTTTTAACTTCAGATATCTGTAATGGTCTATGCGACATCATTTCAATGGATATAGGATAGGAATTAGGAAATATAATCAGTGAGAGTTCTGAAATTGAGAGATCTTTTTTCTTCTGTGCTGATGAAGATATAATATTTTATCATCACTTTATATTATTAAGAAATTTCTTGGATTTATTGTGAACATATAAGTCACACATCTAACCAATTTAGTATTGACGTCATGTTATCTGCGGGAATGTTCAAGTTTATACTTTATAAGCATGCTATCTTGGGCATATCTTAGTTTGGTATCAATCCTCACTTTGGATGTGTTTTGAGCTCAGTGCAGCGTTTGAGCTCGCAAAAAAGAATGCTGGTTGTGTTTTTCCAAAGCAAGGCGACGTTAGCAATGAAAAGATGAAGTGTTCAAAGTATTTTCAGGCTTTTCATGAGAAATCCAAAGGAAATGTTGCTGATCAACAGGTATGATCTAGTTTATATTATTCTTAAAGCGCATCTTCATCACTCAAACTCCTTTCCCTTCTCTATCTCGTTTCTACTTTTCTCTGGGGCGCATCCAGTCGGTGACCCTTTTGCTTAATTTCCTTTCCATTTCTAATTTTTCTTAAGGTCAAAAGACACACCCACACGTACGCATGCCCACACACACACACATCTTGATTATTCACAAATAATGGTGTTTGCCTGCTAATTTTTGTTGCCATTTTTCTCTCCTTGGCATGTATTTAATTCAAAAGAACTCAGCTTGCGAGAAGTTCACGATTCAAGGGGGTCCACATATTGAGGAAAGCCCAGCTGGCATAGACAATGAGAAGCTTAGCATTGGGGCTTCAAAATTGATGGCACAATCAAAAATAACATCATTGTACGGTAACAAGTTCTTGAAGGCAAATAGTGTGTCAGACAAGAATATGTTCAAATCAGAGGGGAACATGTCTAAAGAGTTTGCTTGTGTTGAGAATGAGATCAGAACAAATAAAAATGATAACACACGTCCTGCTTATCTGGGGGTTGAAGAGGATAAGAAACATTGTGGGCCATTGCAGACTTCAAAACGAAAGCATACAGGGTTCAGAAGTCCTATATGTGAACATGCGGATTCTCTATTAAACCAAGATGAAGCTGATGCTCCTGCCAATGGGTTTGTGACTGCTAGGATAAAGTTGGTACGTGCACTTGTCAAATTATGCACTTAGCCGTGCTGCCAATACTGGTTCAAAATTTTCATTCCCTGCTTGATAAGCATTTTAGAGAACGCTCTTTTACAGGAATTCTTTTATGTTCCTCCAAGAAAAGTGGACATGCCATAATCACCTATGGTTTATAATAGGTTGCTACCGGTCTTTACCATTCAAGCTTAACTCATATGTAATGAGTGACTTCTGTCTTCACAATTTTTCATGTCATGACTTTTGTTGTTTTTTGCACATTGCATAGAATATGAGATAGTTTCTTTGTTTTATTCATTTTCTTTGTTGTGATGCACGATGCTCTTGCTGCATGGCCCACACCAACAATAATGTCAGATGGCATCACTATCCTTTTAGCAGAAGACACTTTTATTCCATTAAATCCCTAAATTACAAGGGTTGATTAGGCTTATATCCACTTCGGTTAAAGTTCAATATATCTGTACTTGCTGTAACCTTGTTCGGTGGGTGCCTTTTGGCTTTTGCTTTGTAGGCGATGGACACTGTGCAAAAGCATGGGCATAATGGCCACCAAGGTGCTTCTGTATCTCCGCAATGTGATAACAACCTTAGTACACAGAATTATGGTGTGAGGCCAAGCTGGAATTCTCGTCATGGACCACGTGGTAATTTTGTCCCCCCTATCCGAAACAATGGTGGATCTGCTTGCAACGCAATCAACTCACGAGGAGTTGCTGGAAAAAATGATGATTCCATGGAAGATTCAATAAAAAAATGGTATGTAATTCAAACTTAATTGTCTGATAGCATTTGAACCAATATGGAGTGCTGAATATCTAGCGAGTTTGTTTGTCATTTTAGCGTCTGGTTTCTTGCTTAGTGATGGTAAAAAGCAGCATTTTGTGGAGATAGTCTCTGTCTTCAAATATCAACCATTTCTATGTTAGGGAAAAAAGTGTTACCCCTCCCTTTCCTGGCAAAGACCCCCTTGAATTGCGCATTGCTATCATTCACCTCAAATGTTAATTGACTTAAGTATCAATAAATGTAATTACTGGTTTGTCTAATGTTAAACTAATACATGAACTTAAATTTGATCACTTAACTAAATGTACATTAGTAAAAGCCGTTCAAATCATGAGCATGCAAATAACTATTACAGTTTCTTGCCATTAACTGTATTTTGGATCAATTTATATGGTATCCAATCTGGCTTTTGCATGCATGAGTAGCCTTAAAAATATATGTGTATGTTAAATATATTGGTGGTGCTTGCTATCATATCTTACTAATAAAAATCACCACCATCAGCTTAGAAATGCTTTGTGGCCCTGATGGTGAGCTTCCTGAGAAGTTGAGGAATTTGGAACCTCGCCTTATTGAGCATGTTAGTAACGAAATAATGGATAAAGACCCTAATGTTCGCTGGGATGACATAGGTAGGTACATATCTTCCTAGTTCTTCAGATTTTTTTAATGTATTTTGTGTAACTAATTCATGCCAACTTGCAATAGCTGGTTTGGATCATGCAAAGAAGTGTGTGACAGAGATGGTTATTTGGCCCCTACTGCGTCCAGACATCTTTCGTGGTTGTCGGTCACCTGGAAGAGGACTACTACTATTTGGACCTCCTGTGGGTACTTATCTCATCTGACTGTGTTGTGCCTACCCTTCTTTCTTAATCTTAATGCATGCACACTTATTCCCACAGGGAACAGGCAAAACCATGATTGGAAAAGCAATTGCTGGTGAGGCTAAGGCAACATTTTTCTACATATCTGCAAGTTCACTCACGAGCAAATGGGTATGTCTGGCACTTGTTTTGATTTTTCAATACTGACACATTTCTCCCATTTTGCAGTCCTTTTCTGTTATGCTATGTTAATATCTTTGACATACTAATGAGGTGTTACAACTGAATTGATTTTTCTATCTGCTAACTGATGTTTGTGATATGTGATAATAAGTTTGTCATTGTCCATGCTTCCAAGCTTAATAACAAAGAACTTGAAGCAGTATACAGTAGGGTGTGTAAACATGTTTCTAAGCGTATCTGTCCTGTATTCTTTTGACAACCTGCTCCTAACTTCCTACACAAATAATCTTGTGGCAGGATGCAGTTTTCTGTGTTCCTCAAAAGTATTGATAGTTGACAACTCGAGATCAAATTTATTTAGAATGAAAATGGGCAAACATATGTGTTCCAAAAATTATTCTTTTGGTATTGTTAGTTCATTCCCATGTTTACGCCGCATTGACTGACTACATTATGCATACGAGTGGTACATGTACCACTCCTGCAATGCATTGCTCAACTAAACAGTTTTGCACAGGTTCTTGAGAGGCCTTGGCACTTTCCAGCTCTATGGAGCATATTGTTACCAATTCTATATATTAATTTGATTCCTAATAGATCTAGATTAGCTTAATTCTGATAATGCTTTTCCTGTATATTTCATCTTTCATTGTAGGTTAAATGATAAAAACACTTACAAAATGGAAAGTGACTTATTTGGGCAGTTTAATGTGATCAGTGTTTTGTATACGAATTATTTAGACTTGACATAAATCATTTATAAATACCTTGTAGGATAAAACTTGGTAAAATTTCTAATTCTTAAACCCAGTAAATAATAAAAGGGTCTGTCTTGCTGAGATTCCTGTAACTGTATAACTGCTGGACTAGCCAAGAAATACATGGAATATTGGTGTCTATTGTAGCTTTAAGCTGTATTAGTCATGAGAACATAAAGTGTATTATTTTTCTGTCAAAGGTATATCCTCGGATATCTGTATCATGTCTAAAACACTTTATTCTATGGTCATAGAAGAAGTGGAAGATTTTTTGCGTTAAAAAATCTGGATAGAGATTCTATTTCTGCCTGTATGTGGCTGCCTATTTTGGGGAGTTTGAACATGCTTACTTCACAGTCAAAATCAGCATGTTGATTGTCCTAGTCTTGTATGGAGGGGACAGAAGGCGAAGGTGGTGGAGGATACCAGCTTCAAGCTGTGGTACTCGGGGACAACTACAAACAGAAATGGAGCAGGCATCTTGATCAACAGCCTCAAGTATGGAGTGGTAGACATCAAGAGGCAAGAAGAGGCTAGGGAACCGGAGTACTTGGTCAAGCTGGTAGCTGAGGATTTAGTTATCAATGTTATCAATGCACATAGGCCACAGTGAGAGCACAAGAGGGAGTTCTGGGACAGCCTGAAGGACATGGTTACGAGTGTACCTATTGGCGAGAAGCTCTTCATAGGAGGAGACCTCAATGGCCACACGGGTGCATCTAACACAGGTTTTGAAGCGGTGCATGAGGGCTTTGGCTATGGCATCAGGAATCAAGAAGGAGAAGATGTCTTAAGCTTTACTCTAGCTTATGGCATGACTGTAGCTAACACCCTCTTTAAAAAGAGAGAATGCCATCTAGTGACTTTTGCTAGTGGTCAACACTCTAGCCAGATTGATTTCGTTCTCTCGAGAAGAGAAGACAAGCGTGCTTGCCTAGATTTTAAGGTGATACCTGGAGAGAGTGTTGTCCCTCAACATAAGCTTGTGGTGGCTGACTTCTGCTTTCAAATTCGTGCCTGGCGGGATAGGCGGGCCAAAGTTGCTCAAGGTGGAGGCAGCTCAGGCTTTCAAGGAGAGGGTTATTAAGGAGGGCCTTTGGGAGGAGGAGGTGATGCAAACAATATGTGGATGAAGATGGCGACTTGCATTCGTAAGGTGCCTTCAGAGGAGTTTGGGGGTGACTGGGGGAAGTAGAAGTGAGGCTAAAGATACCTGGTGGTGGAACGATGATGTCTAGAAGGCTATTAAGGAGAAGAAAGACTTTCAGACGCCTACACCTGGATCGGACAACATAGAGAAGTACGAGGTGGCAAAGAAGGCCGCAAAGCAAGCTGTGAGTGAAGCAAGGGCTTGGGCGTACGAGGACCTCTACCGGCGCTTAGACATGAAGGAAGGCGAAAGGGACATCTATAAGATGACCAAGATCCAAGAGAGGAAGACGAGGGATGTCAACCAAGTTAAATGCATCAAGGACGGAGCAGATCAGCTCCTGGTGAAGGACGAGAAAATCAAGCATACATGGCAGGAGTACTTAGACAAGCTATTCAATGGAGAGAACGAGAGCTTTACCATTGAGCTGGATGATTCCTTTGAAGATACCAACATGCGTTTTGTGCAAGAATCCAGGAGTCTGAGGTCAGAGAGGCTTTAAAAAGGATGGAAGGAGGCAAGGCGATGGGCCATAACTGTATCCCCATTGAGGCGTGGAGAGGCCTCAGAGACAACGATAACATGGCTAACTAAGCTTTTCAACCTCATATTTCAGGCAAACAAGTTGCCAGAAGAATCAAGGCGGAGTATATTAGTAGCAATCTTCAAGAACAAAGGGGATGTTCAAAGTTGTGTACTAATATCATGGAATTAAGCTGATGAGCCATACAATGAAGCTATGGGAGAGAGTCATTGAGAACCGCTTAAGTAGAATGACGAGCGTGACCAAAAAACAGTTTGGTTTCATGTGAACCATGAAAGCCATTGTCTTGGTATGACAACTTATGGAGATATACAAGAAGCAAAAGAAGGATCTGCATATGGTGTTCATTGACTTGGAGAAGGCCTACGATAAGATACCGTGGAATTTCATGTGGTGGGTCTTGGAGAAATACAAAGTCCCAACAAAGTACGACATGTACGTTAATGTTGTGACAAGTGTTTGAACAAGTGATGGCGAAACTGATGACTTTCTGATTAAATAGGACTGCACCAAGGGTAAGCTTCAAGCCCTTATCTTTTGTGCTTTTGTGATGGATGATGTCACAAGGGATATTCAAGAAGATACCCATGGTGTATGCTCTTTGCAGATGATGTGGTGCTAGTCGGACGGGGGTTAATAGCAAGTTAGATCTATGAAGACAAACTCTGGAATCGAAAGGTTTTAGGCCTACTAGAGCTAAAACCGAGTACATGAGGTGCGGTTTCAGTGCTACTAGGCACGAGGAGGTTAGCCTTGATGGACAAGTGGTACCTCAGAAGGACACCCTTTGATATTTGGGGTCAATGTTGCAAAATGATGGTGATATCGATGAAGATGTGAGCCATCAAATGAAAGCCGAATGAATGAAGTGGTGCCAAGCTTCTGGCGTTCTCTGTGACAAGAGTGCCACAAAAGGTAAAAAGAAGGTTCTATAGGATGGCAATCCGACCCGCAATGTTGTATGGCACTGAGTGTTGACCGACTAAAAAGCGACATGTTCAATAGTTGGGTATAGCGGAGAGGCGCATATTGAGATGGATGTGTGGCCACACAAGAAAGGATCGAGTCCGGAATGATGATATACATGATAGAGCGGGGTAGCACGAATTGAAGAGAAGTTTGTCCAACGTCCAACATCGTCTGTGATGGTTTGGGCATATACAACACATGCCTTCAGAAGCTCTAGTGCATAGCGGACAGTTAAAGTGTGCTGATAATGTCAAGAGAGGTCGGGGTAGACCAAACTTGACATGGGAGGAGTCCGTGAAGAGAGATCTGAAAGACGGGAATATCACCAAAGAACTACCCAGGGACAGAGGGGCGTGGAAGGTAGCTATCCACATGCAACCATGAGTTGGTTTCGAGATCTTATGGATTTCAGCTCTAGCCTACCCCAACTTGTTTGGGACTAAAGGCTTTGTTGTTGATATTGATTGTTAATTTGTCTTCTATGTTGATATTGATTTGTTAATTCTTTTGCTGGTGCAAGATTGGCGAGGGCGAAAAGCTAGTCCGGGCACTATTTGGTGTAGCCTGTTGTCGTCAGCCTGCTGTCATATTTGTGGATGAGATTGATTCACTACTATCTCAGGTTTTGTTCTATGTGTTGTTTTTGTTGTGCCCATATCCATTGCATGTTTTGACACTTGACAGCCTTAAGCATGATTGCAGCGCAAATCAGATGGTGAACATGAATCAAGTAGGAGGTTAAAAACACAGTTTCTAATTGAGATGGAAGGTTTTGACAGTGGAAACGAGCAAATTTTACTTATAGGTACCTCATGCATGGAAAGGTGTACTTTCTTATATGATATTACAAGTGTCATTCTAGGATTTGCCTTATGGGATTGAAGCATCAACAAAGTCTGCATTTTTCCTCTCCGCAAATTTGCATATGCACATTTGCTTAGAGCTATGTTTTGAAGTTCTACCACATAGCCCGTGGAGTGATGTTGAATATCATATTGTGACGAACGACAATAGCAGAGCTTACCAACACACCCCTAATAAACAGGCTTAAGCTCCTCCATGGGTTGGGACTTATGACGATCATTACTTGTTAGACCTGTCTTCGTTGCAGATCCGCTTTTTGCTCCATGTATTTTTTAGTTTGGGATCAACAATTTGAACTTGGAACATCAATCACTATGTGTTGTAGCATATACTAATATCGTGGAGTAAAAATGATGGCAGGAGCAACAAACAGACCTCAAGAATTAGATGAAGCAGCACGCAGGCGACTGACAAAGCGTCTATACATCCCCCTTCCTTCATCAGGTAATGCTCTATTTCTGTTCTATGGAATAGCCGTAGAAAACTGACTATTTCATGGTTGTGAAGAAGCACGTACTTGGATAATTCGCAATCTATTGGAAAAGGATGGCCTTTTCAAGCTCTCAGAGAAAGAAACAGGTGTCATCTGCAAGTTAACAGAAGGTGCACAGAATCATTCAGCTTTCATCATGTTTCTAAACCTAGATCATTATGCCATTTTACTGAATTTTCCTGTTGTAAGATTTAAACAATGTTCTCTGTTATTTCCAGGTTACTCGGGATCTGATATGAAAAATCTTGTGAAAGATGCCTCAATGGGGCCACTGAGAGAAGCTCTCCAACAGGGTGTTGAAATCACAAAGCTCAACAAGGAGGAAGTGCGTCCGGTGATGCTCAAGGTACTAGTCATATCGTATTTGAGTTCAGACAGTGATGGCCTTCTGACCACTAAAAACGTACTCCCTCGGACCTATAATATAAGGTATATCAGTTGTAATAACAACTTATATTATGGGACGGAGAGAGTACTATTTTCCCCTAGCGATCAATATGAAATGTTTATTTCTGACAAGCTTCTGTGTTATGAATCATTCCCCTAGATGGTAATGTTCTAATTCTGAACGCTTATTTGGATGACAGGACTTTGAGGCTGCTCTGCAGGAGGTCAGACCTTCTGTTTCCACAAGCGAATTGGGGATTTATGAAGAATGGAACATGCAGTTTGGCAGCCTATCAATCTAATTTGTATGGGGATATTCTCAAGTACTACCTCCGGCCCATAATGTAAGACGTTTTTGCAAGCTATGATAGCTTGCAAAAAACGTCTTACATTGTGGGATGTAGTAGTAAGTACAAATAAAATCATCACAACAGATAAGTGGCTCAATGATTTCACCATGAATATTACCACAAATAAGTGGTTCATTGATTAACCCACAACATTACACTGTCATTAATAGTGCTGCCTGCCATGCACCTCTTCAGTATCACCTTAAGTGAAAATGAACTATGGAAAATAACAGCTAACCTGTTACATAAATTTCAAGTTACAATATGTTTGTGAGCCTCTATGCTTCATAGCAGCACTACACTTCCTAAATGACAGGTGGTTTATTAGCAAGAAGTCCATTTTAGACCCTGTTAGTTCAGGCTATGAACTGACCAAACATTTCAGAAGGAAATGGAAAAGTAGCGAATTTGGGTGGATCAAATCGATGAACTCAGTGCGATTTCGGATACTCTTATAGGCTAGCTGGAACAACGATGGCTAGGATTATACCCAATACAAGATAAGCTACCTACTCAGATCCAGAATTGTGGCTTTTATAGACTTACAACCCAAGCAAATGAAGAAAAGGCGATAAAGCAAATGAACAGTAAGGTCTTTTTTTTTTGAGATAACAGTAAGGTCTTTTGCTGGAAAGTAAATAGCGTCAGCTAGGTAGACGGCGGCAGTTGGATGGACGGCCTGTGACACAGGTTGAAGCTCGCCACGCGAAGCGATAAGGAGAGCTGGAGACCACGGGATGCAGATCGGACGCCAACCACGCCATCAGAACTTGGTACAAAGCTGTAAGTGTCCAAAAGGACCCCCTGGGGACAGAATTGCCAAAAAGGACCACTCGTCGAAAACATTGACAAAAAGGCCCCCCTCATTAGTGGCGGCAGGCGTGACACGTGGCACCTGCAGCCACGCCTGGAGGCGGCGGGTCCTGCCGCCATGGCAGGAGGTGGCCGTGCTGGTGTAACGTGTTATGTACAGTACGTGGAGCCAGGACGGAACGGGCCAGGCGAGGTGGGCCATGTCGCCATCGGGTGAGGCGGCCTCTGGTGCCGCTGCCGCGCCCAGGCCAACATGTACAACTGCACGTGCGACGAGACGATAGGCCATGCCACCACCGCAGTAGGCGGCTGCACTGTTTCTGCTGCATGCGGCCCAACAGACTGCGCTAATTCGCACGCATGCGGAGGACGATGAATTTCACGGGCGGGCTGTTGCAGAGTGGGCTGATTCTCACGCGCGGAGGACGACGGATTTCACGGGCGGGAATCTAATGAATGACAACGCTGATGCCCTGCTGCTACTTGGGAATCACTCCGGTTTTTTGCTTTTTTGCCTCAGCGGATGCGACGACACTGCGGGAATCACTCTGGCTATTGCTTCAACGGATGCAATGGCACTGCGGGGATCACTCACTCGTTGCGGGAATCCGAGGCTGCGGGAACCTGTTGTGCCGAGGAGTGCGGGAATCCAAGGCTGCGGGAATCTGTTGTGCCGAAGAGTGCGGGAATCCGAGGCTGCGGGAACCTGTTGTGCCGACACTACAGGGAACCTGTTGTGCTTTTGGTCCGTGCGCAAGCACACTGGCCTCCTCTTCTACCCTCTGAGTGTGTAAGAACAGATAGAAAGAAAAACTCACTAGGCATTTTTAGGGTGATTTAGAGTTAGATTTTGAATATGTTGAAGATGAAGAAAAGATAGATAAAGGTAAGATCTATTTATTTTTGTTGGTTTTGTTTGCATGCATGATGTTTTTACTCTTTTTGTTTAGTTCATAAGTATGTGTTCTCTGTTTTGTTAGGCATTATTTTATCACGTTTTGGAGTCATTTAGAGCTTCAGGAGTACGATTTGCCTAGCAAAGTGAACTACAAAGTTGAAGATTAAGGTATGAGCTTTGCAGTACATTGATCTTTTTATGCATGCAGGGTGGTAATTAGTTAATCTTTTAACTCGTCATTAGCTATGCGATGTTAGTGCTTAGTGTTGAGTATATGTGTTATGTGCATATTGTGTTTTGGGCCCGCCTCCTAGTTTTTTATATAGTTGAGGTCTGTCGTCCACCTTTATACATTATATATACGTGCCTATGCACGAAGAGCAATACATCATGCAATTCACATATTTTACATGATATCAGTTTTTAGGTTCTAAACCCTAGCCTTCCGTCGCACGCCTCCGCGCCGCCGCCTCCCATCCGCTGCTGCCGCCTGCGCGTCAACCGCGTTGGCCGCTGCTACCCTCTCGCGTGTGCGCTCCTCCAGCCGTCGCTAATCCCGTCAGCCGCCGCTAGCCCGCCCGCCTGCTGCTACCCGCCCGCATCTCCTGCCGCGCGCCTCGCCTCATCCTCTCGCAGCCTCGCTAGCGATCGCGACCGCCTTTCGATTCCATCGCTCCCTCTCGCGACCAGCGTTGGAACCGCTAGTACTGCTGTCACGGCACGCGCATCGCCTGCCGCCTCACGCACCAAAACCGCTGTCACACGCATCGCCTGCCGCCTCAGGACTCTAGTGCATAGCTAGTGCTGCTGCCGCGTGCTGTTCCGACCTGCACCGTGGCTCTGTTGGACCGTTAGTGCTGCCACTGCATGTTGCTTCGAGCTGCGCCGCAGCTCTGTACCCGCTAGTCCCGCCCGCCCGCTGCTTCGCTCGTCCCACCATTAGCCTTTGCCAAGCCGCTGCTGTTGCCGCGCGTATCGTCTGCTGCCGCCCAATTGCGCCGATCGCCGCCGTCGGACCAGCAATGGTGTCACCAGGCCCGTCCGCTGTCGCCTCTGCCGTCCCGCCGCCGACGCCCTACGGTGCGGCCCCGCCGCCATACGGGGCGGTCGCCACCTACGACGCGCCCGTTCTCACGTACGGGAATCCTACATACGGGACTCCGCCCGCATCCACGTATGGGTCTCTGCCTGCGTATGGGGCTCTGCTCGCGTACGAGTTTCCTGGATACTGGTGGGGGTCGTCAGCTGGCCAGCACTCGCCTGCTGGGCAGCAGCCAAACGGCGCCCAACACCTGTAGCATCTGTCAGTGGGCCCATAGTTTTTTCGGTAAGCCATCCGGCCTATCCGGCACCGTAGTTGCAGTCGGGGCTGTATGGAGCATACCCATCGCCGCCGTTGAGCGGCGGCTCCGGCTTCCCTATGGCGTCTCCGCCCCCCTCGCCGGCCGTGCCGCCGGCGCCCTGGGACCCGGTGCTCCTCACTGGGCTGGATGCCGCTCCTACGTCGAACAACTACATTGGAGGTGGTGATTGGTACATGGACACTGCTACCTCTTGAGCACTGCGTTGGATTTCCCTGAAGAGGAGAGGATGATGCAGCAAAGTAGTGTAAGTATTTCCCTCAGTTTTTGAGAACCAAGGTATCAATCCAGTAGGAGGCTACGCGCGAGTCCCTCGTACCTACACAAAAACAATAGCTCAACGCAACCAACGCGCTTAGGGGTTGTCAATCCCTTCACGGTCACTTATGAAAGTGAGATTTGATAGAGATGATAAATAATATTTTTGGTATTTTTGGTATAGAGATGCAAAGTAAAAAGTAAAAGCAAAGTAAAAGCAAAGCAATAATAAAGTGATGGAGATTGATATGATGAGAAAGAGACCCGGGGGCCATAGGTTTCACTAGTGGCTTCTCTCAAGAGCATAAGTATTTTACGGTGGGTGAACAAATTACTGTTGAGCAATTGACAGAATTGAGCATAGTTATGAGAATATCTAGGTATGATCATGTATATAGGCATCACGTCCGAGACAAGTAGACCGACTCCTGCCTGCATCTACTACTATTACTCCACTCATCGACCGCTATCCAACATGCATCTAGAGTATTAAGTTAAAAATAGAGTAACGCCTTAAGCAAGATTACATGATGTAGAGAGTTAGTTTCATGCAATATGATAAAAACCCCATCTTGTTATCCTCGATGGCAACGATACAATACGTGCCTTGCTGCCCCTTCTGTCACTGGGAAAGGATACCACAAGATCGAACCCAAAGCTAAGCACTTCTCCCATGGCAAGAACAACCAATCTAGTAGGCCAAAAAGGATGTATTTCCAAAATTATATGAACAAGTTTGTGTTGGGAAAGGCAAGAATGTTGTCGATGATAACATAAATCATCGAGGGGAAGGATTGTATTTCCCCTCATTAATTTGTTTGATATCCTGAAAAAGCTCAGAATGTTGATGATGATCATGACACATTTGTCGAGAGATTCCATGAAGATGTAATTGATCGGCGATGACATCCAGTCAAAGGAATGATGAAGCAAAAGGTTATTGAAACCATGAGTACGACACAAACTCGAAATTAAGCTTGCTGTTCAAGGCGAATGATAAGATGAGGAAGATCGACGTAAGTTTAGCTCATCGTCGGAAGTTGCTCCGGGCATAAGGACCAGGTAGCACAGTTAAAAAGTTGACATGATAAAAATATAGCCGTTCAGGCTAGGAATGATGCGGTGGGGTATAAAGCTTCCCAGTATCAAGTACTAGGTGTAATCCCAGAAGGTAAATCGGAGTAGAGGTTGGGCGGGGGAATGATTTGCAGAGGATAAGTAATAGTAACTTACCCAGTAAATGGGATCAAGGAGGAAATATGGTCGGGACCATAACTATAAGGGATCCAATTCACGATACCGGAAGAATTATTCAAATGATTAAATATCCTTGCAAGAAGCTTTCATGATAAGTCCCACACCGTGTCCGTGGGCATGAACACAAGGTTCAGGGTCGACTCCCACTTCTACAATGCATAACCTTTCATTATACTTCTCGCTCTTGATGAAGTTGTAGTATTGAAAATTTTATCTGACAAAAAGCCAGTAGAGCATAATCCGCATAACTTTCGAGTTCACACAGATTAGGGAAGGCATAGATTCAACCCATCGGGGCATCTTAGGAACATATATCATAAATTTCAAGAATAATAACACAAGCTCGGTAGTAGAGCATGCTTGAGAAAGCGGAGGATACAATTTACTAGAAGCATTATGTAACCGAGGAAAAGGCTACAAGGTTACTGAATATGAAGGACGTTGCCGGATAAAATCCGAAAAAGGGGTCTGGTGGTCCACAAGGGATCTGATGTGAGCATCAGTACTCAACCAGAGGAAGAAAGAATGCAAGGAGATCAGATTATAGAAACAACTGACTAACTCAAAGCCCAATTGCAAAGGAATTATGATTTCCAAGAGAAGGGATCAGAAGCAATGCTCTGATTAGGGATGGATAGGTAGAATAGCCTTAGGGGTACAATCGATGGCGATTTGATTGATCGAGATTCAGCACATGTTAAAATGACATCTGAGTCAGAAGGATGAATTCTAGGATCTGATTGAGGATTGCGAGCATTCGCAATATATTGTATCAACGGACTCAAAATGATAATGACAAAGGATGACAATAAGATTACTAGACTTATGGTATTAACCATAATGCAAGCAAGCAAGAAATTCAAGAACAATAGGCTGTTGAGGATTTTCACAAGAACGAATAGTATTTCGAAGATTTTTTGTGAAACACTCAAACAACTGGGGATGAAGAATCTTCGGTAATAGAGAGGAATTATTCGTAGGGGTATTCAGATGACAAGGAATTGCAAGGCAGTAAGCTCAAAGGATCCTCGGAACAAAGGAGAGTAGTTCAGGGCATCTGGTAATAACAAGATCAGTGGGATAGAATGTAAGATTGGCAAGTGTGTGTAGTTATCCATTAGGATATTTCGGTGGTAGGGAATTGCAAAGCAACAGGCACAAAGTCTCGACAGAATATCATAGAGTAACTTCGGAATCTTCTGATGCAGCAATCGATCATCTGAAATAAGGGGCTCTCCGGGCGGATGTGAACACGAGATCCTAATGTTCGAGTTAGTAAAACCATTTAACCCGAATAGAAGAGAGATTAGAGTCCCAGAGTATAGACGAGGAATAAAAGATCCTAATACCACCCAAATGGCGACGTGGGCCCGTAAGACACACAACCATGTTAGTAAAAGTTTTCGTAGTGACTAGACTCAAGTTCGGCCAAGGAGTTGGAAAGGGGGATCCTACAGGCAGTCAGCTCTGATACCAACTTGTGACGCCCTCGATTCAATCGTACACTAATCATACACGCAAATGTGTACGATCAAGATCAAGGACTCACGGGAAGATATCACAACACAACTCTAGACACAAATAAGAATAATACAAGCTTTATATTACAAGCCAGGGGCCTCGAGGGCTCGAATACATAAGCTCGAATACACAAGAGTCAGCGGAAGCAACAATATCTGAGTACAGACATAAGTTAGACAAGATTGCCTTAAGAAGGCTAGCACAAAAAGCAACAACGATCGAAAAGGCAAGGCCTCCTGCCTGGGAGCCTCCTAACTACTCCAAATCGTCAGTGGTCTTCAAGCAGTAGTAGGCATCCTCCGGGTAGTAGTAGTCATCGGTGGCGTCGTCTGGCTCCTGGGATCCGTCATCTGGTCGCAACAATCAGGTATGGGGGAAAAAGAAGTAGCAAAGCAACCGTGAGTACTCATCCAAAGTACTCGCAAGACTTACTTCAGATCTAAACTAAGTATGCATCTGTATCAAACGAATGGGTTGTATCTGTGGACTAAACTGCAGAATGCCAGAATAGAGAGAAGGCCTAGTCCTATCGAAGGCTAGCATCTTCTGGAAACCACCATCTTGCAGCAACAGGAGGGAGTAGAGTAGCATAAAGTAAAGTAGCAGTAATGTTATCAACCTCGGCCAGAGATCCTTTCTCGACTCCCTGTGAGAAAGCAATCCCAGAGCCATACTATCCAAGTGTCATCACAATCCAATTCTCATCACCATCCAGTTCTCATCACAAGTATCTAGTTCTAGTTGTATCGATCGGGATACAACTCCAAGTGTTCGTTACCGTAGGATAGGCTATCGATAGATGTTTTCTTCCCTGCAGGGGTGCACCAATTTACCCACCACGCTCGATTAACTCCGGCCGGACACACTTTCCTGGGTCATGCCCGGCCTCGGAAGATCAACACGTCGCAGCCCTACCTAGGCACAACAGAGAGGTTAGCACGCCGGTCTAAATCCTATGGCGCAGGGGTCTGGGCCCATCGCCCTTTGCACACCTGCATGTTGTGAACGCGACCGGAAGCAGAACTAGCCCCCTTAATACAAGAGCAGGCTTACGGTCCAATCCGGCGCGCGCCGCTCAGGCGCCGACGTCACGAAGGCTTCGGCTGATACCACGACGTCGAGTGCCCATAACTGTCCCCGCGTAGATGGTTAGTGCGTATAGGCCAGAGGCCCCTCAGATCAAATATCCAAATCGTAGTGGATTAGGAACACGCGGTAACGAGCAGAGACTCACGATCGATGTGACCCCGTCGCCCCGTCTCGAGTACTTGCGGCAAGGGCTAAGAATGCCTGGCCACACCTCGTAAGTATCTCGCGGGCACCTTCCAGGTCAACCCGACTCCACATCACTCGCAATTAAACTCGCGCGGGTACCACTCAGGGTCAACCCGTCTTTAGTCACATGGTTCAGTGCAAAGTCATAGTAACCATAGTAACTGTGTGTCTAACACCAAGGGGAAAACCCGAGGAATCACCCCCGGTGAATTCCACTCGATGTTGTCATCAAGGTGAACGTAAGAGGATCCACCCTCGAGGTTCACGTTTGATGGGTTGCACGACAGAGCCGTAACGGAAGTGGTTAAGGAGGAAATCACCCTCGATGACCTCGACCGTAAAGCTACACTACGAAGATCTCATCAGGAGTGATGTAAGAGGTTCCATCCTCGACACTCGATGGTAACTCTGCAGAGTCGTACAACTAAGGGGGGG
>NC_041388.1:204799713-204856799 GCF_002162155.2 Triticum dicoccoides | reverse complement strand
GGTGATGTGCGGTGTCGGGCCCTGGGCATCGATCACGTTGGTCGAGTCATCGGACATAAAAGCGGGGCAACTGGGACAAGGTGGGGGTCACTGATGGATCACTAATCATCCTATACTAAGCAGTTTAGGATAAGCAGGTAAGGTATGAAAGCAGGTAACAACAACAGGCTATGCATCAGAGTAGGATCATACAGAAAACAATAGCAGTTCTAATGCAAGCATGAGAGGGAAAGAAATGGGCGATATCGGAATGCTCAAGGGGGGTTTGCTTGCCTGGTTGCTCTGGCAAGGAGGGGGTCATCGTCGACGTAGTCGATCACAGCGGCAGCGGTCTCGGGGTCTACCGGAGAGAAGAGGGGGAAGAAACAGTAAATACCTAGCAAGCAAGTGCATAACAGGACAACATGCAGAGTTAGACGTGTTCTAACGCAGTGCTACACGATACCGGTGAAGGGGGATAGCATCCGGGAAAGATTTCCCGGTTTCGGACCCGTGTCACACAGATGACCGGAGGGGGAATGTTCCATGTTCAGATAGTTAGAGGCATCTGACAGGTAAACGGTCCACGTATTCGGATTCGCCTCGTCGTTCTGAGCAACTTCCATATAGAAAACATTTTCATCCGAGCTACGATTATTTTTCTATGATTTTTCAAAGATCTAAACAATCTTTTGGAATTTTTGGGTTTTATTTTTAATCCGAAATTAACCACTGAAATTGCTAAGTGTACCCGGAAGTACACCCACCGAGGGCTGACTGGTGGGCCAGGTCAACTGCTCACTCAGCAGTTGACTAGTTAACTTTGACTAGTCAAAGGGCTAACCGGGGTCCACGTGTCATTGACCCAGATAGTAACAGATTGATTTTATTATGTTGTTAACTTAAATAGCAGGTGGATCCCGGTGGTAAATGACAGTGGCTAAACTAATGTTAGTAATTAATCTACCTAACCTAATTAGCAGGGGGCACATGGCCGTGGGCCATTATTTTCTAATCTAACACACACACACACACACGGATATACACAGGGCCGGCCAAGGCATAGCCAGCCACCATGGCTGGGCACGCACGCTCGCGTGCGGCGGTGTCAGGACCCCGACTCAATGCCACATCGATCTAGCATGTAACACCTCATATCACTTTGCGGCCTCACGCACGGTATTCCCACGGGTGTCGCCTTACCTTTGCCGGGACCGTTTGCGTCTTTTGGCACACGTATATGATAGTGTCGCTAGCATCCATATGATAAGGAGCCCGGGCTGACATGGCTAGTCGTAAACCCAAAGTGGCACAAACTTACAGGGACAGGCATCCATGACCCAACATCGAACGTGTCGGTCATCAGCGAGTGAATCCGGGCTGTAGCACTGGGCTAGCAGGACTCCGGTGAACCGGGCTGTAGCGGGCTAACAGGACTCCGGTATTCATCGCGTGACATTTCCCCGAAGGGACAGACACATGAACGAAGAAGGACACATGCCGGCCAGCCTAAGTGTTCCAGAGCAGTAGCAAGCTACCATGGCTCAGTGGAAACACTAGGAGACATTTCCCGGTAAGAGAGGCTACTAAGGATAAACAACTAGATAGTCAGATCCCACACATACCAAGCATTTCAAAAACAAACACACAATATGCTCGATATGTGCAAATACAACATGGCATCACAACATGACTCTACGACTCAAGTATTTATTCAATAGGCTCCGAGGAGCGAGATATTACAAACATGGGTCTCATGACCCAACACTCAGAGCATACAAGTCAAAGCACAAACGGAAGCTTAACATGTCTGAGTACAGACATCTATAAATGAAAAAGGCTGAGAAGCCTGACTATCTACCAGATCCTGCCGAGGGCACAAGATCGTAGCTGAGGTAACAAGCTAAACGTCGAAGTCCACGTGGAACTACTAGTGAGACTGAAGTCTCTCTGCAAAAACATAAATTAAGCAACATGAGTACAAATGTACCCAGCAAGACTTACATCAGAACTAACTACATATGCATCATTATCAACAAGGGGATGGTGGAGTTTAACTGCAGCAAGCCAGCTTTGACTCGGTGGCTAACCTGAACTACGACTGCAAGTAACTCTTTTGAGGTGGCGCACACGAGTCCACATATTCACCATATCAATACACCACTATGGATCCGCTCCCGTCTCCCTACGAGAACGCCATCCATAGCACTCACGCTTATCTTGCGTATTTTAGAGTATCCACTTTCACTTGTCTATGAACTATGCAAGGGGTCCAAGTTTCCATATCCGAGGAATCCGGCTATTCGAATAGATGATGTTAACCCTGCAGGGGTGTACTTCTTCACACACGCTCTCGCCACTTACCGCCCTGTACACGTCATGTACCTCGGCAACCTTCAAGCGGAAGCCGGGCGAGGGAGTCGGCCACGACCTGACTAACCGAACAAGTCTCTAGTCCAGGTTTATCGCCTATTCGGGTTCCATCCGCAAGGAGATCCGGCCGGGGTGTCGCTCACGGCCCAAACGATGTGTGCAGGGTTCCCAAGCCCACCTCGACGGGTGGATGTACGCTTGGTACACCGTGCCACTGTGCCTAGTCTGTCCCAAGCCCACCTGTACCGGGTGCCACTTGGTAGACTACTAACACTACCTACAAACACCAGAAACTAGTTGCAACTCCTGGACAGAGATCAAGTTGATTAATAAGTCGAGAGAGCTTGGAGCGCCCGGAGCCCAATGTGTGGTAGTAACTGATCATGGATCACAAACACAGAACTCAGTTACTGAGGACGGCTGCAATGAGACAACCCACCATGTACTCCTACATGGCCTCTCACCGCTACCTTTACCAAATCGTGTTCACACACTTAGCTCACACACATTAGGACATGTTCACACGCCTCTGATTCATCCCCGATGAATCAGACCCGACTCAACTCTAAGCGATAGCAGGCATGACAAACAAGCATGAATGAGTAGGCACATCAGGGCTCAAACAACTCCTACTCATGCTAGTGGGTTTCATCTATTTACTGTGGCAATGATAGGTCATGCAAAGGATAAAGGGGTTCAGCTACCGCAGCAAGTAACAAATATGTCGTTGTTGTCCTAATGCAGTAAAAGAGAGCAGGAGCAAGAGAGTGTGATTTTATCGGAATGAACAAGGGGGGTTTTGCTTGCCTGGCACTTCTGAAGATAATATAGCTCTTCATTGGTGTCATCGATCACATCGTCGGTATCACATCTATCGAAAGGGGGCAACCACCGGCAACTGAGGAAAAACACAATCAAATGCAATGCACAATATGATGCATGAATGTGACATGGCAATATGCTGTGTTTTGTGCTAATGCAACTAAAACCAGATTAAATGAAGTTGGTTTGAATCCAAGATTCAAACTCAAACTCCGTATGTGGATATTTAAATGTCATTAATATGATTTGTGCTAAACAGCACCTATAAGTTGTTCTAACATGTATGAAAATGGTACAGATGGATTCCTTGAATTTTTCTGATAATTTTTCATATATAAATTATTTAATTTGGAGTTACGGTTGAATTTCTATGAATTTTAGAAGTTTTAGGCATTTTCTGGAATTTCCTGAATATAAATAAATCCAGAAAACATTACTGCGTCAGCCTGATATCATCATGACGTCAGCAAGTCAACATGGGCTGGTCCGGGTCAAACCTGACGTGTGGGGTCCACACGTCAGTGACACGGGTTAAACAGGGGGGGTTTAGTTTAGTTTAATTAAAGATTAGGGGCACTAGGGCCCACATGTCAATGAGTCAGTGGCTTAATTAAAATTAGTTATTAACTTAACCAAAGTTAGCAGGGGACGGGCCCACACGTCAGTGACCCAGGGGGGTCAAATCCCTGGTCAACCGGGGCTAATCCACTGGCGGTTCGTCGCCGGTGGCAACAGGCGCGACGGAGGGCTCGGGCTCGCTCCTCCGGCGTCCAAATGGACGGAGGAGAGCGGCTACAGAGAGCTGGAGCTCACCCGCGCCCGTTTCAGCAAGCAGCAGCAGCTAGGGCGGCCGGAGACGATGGCCTCGAGCTCGGCAGCGGCGGCCGGAGCTCGGGCGTGCTCGGGTTCAGCGTTACACGGCACGGCGAGATCAGCTGAGGGCCTCTACGGGTTACTGGGGTCGTCAGGAGCACTCGGAGGCAACGAGCGCAGGTGGAGGAGCTCGGGAGCACGGAGCTCACCGGCCATGGCGGACGGCGGCTTCGGGTGCTCGTGGGGCGGCGGCTACAGGGCACGCGCGAGAGAGAGAGGTGAGGGGAAACGACGGCAAGCTCACAGGGAGGCAGCAGGGTGGCTCAGTGGGCTCGGGCGCGGGCGCGCCGACACGCCTCTGCCTACTGGCAGAGGTTGAAGACGGTGGGGAGCTGGGCTGGGCCTCAGCCGCATTGCTGGGCCAGGTGGGGGCGCTAGGTGGGCTGCGGGTAAGTGGCCCAGGTAGGCTTCTGTTCTGTTTTATTTTTTTCTTCTGTTTTGTTTTATTTAATATCTTTTGCCATTGTTTTGAATTTAAACAAATTCAAACAATGCCAAAAACTCCTCTGAATATTTTTATTTTGCTAGATGGACTTTTTCAAAAGCTCATAAAATATTTCAGGGGTATTTGAAATTATATTCTAATTATATGAATATAATTCAAATTCAAATAGCTAATGATTTAAATTCAAAGTCCCAAAAATAAATCCTTTTAAAATGTTCATTATTTTTGGTTTGGATCAAAACCCTTGCCAAAAATATTAAACATCTAAGAAGAGCATTTTGGAACAATGAATGAGATTTTAGGGTTTTTGCCCTTCTTTTATTTAGGGTTTTGAGGCTTGTGAATTCCTCAGTTCAAGTTTCAAAAATTTAAACATGATGCACAGATGGAAGCAAGCATAGGTCAGGCCAGAACTAGGGATGTGACAACTCACCCCCACTAAACAAGAATCTCGACCCGAGATTCAAGTGTAGGGTAAGACGATGGGGAACGCAAACTAGCACAATCTTCACGATCCAGGTTGCACTTCATAGGAACGTTGATTCGATCACCATCATTGTCTTGAAGTCTTGCTCTGAGAAATCCTGCCAACATGACATGGAGGGAAGAAGGAGACTCTAGAAGGGTCGATCTTCTCGAAGATCGAACAACTCAGGATCAACTCATGGGATGAGACATTGACACATCTCTCGAGCTGAGACACGAAGCATATATCTGAAGAAATGGAGTGAGACAAATGACGAGGGTTCTCTAAGTAGACAACAATTCCACACCTAAGAAGGTGGTAAACGATTGTCAACGTAGCGAGGAGTTGAGTTGCCATGATACCATGACGAAACATCCTGGAGGAGGGTGATTCGTAGATTATTACCTTAAGTGGCAAAAAGAATTACCTTTGATATAGAGATCATTGAGACTCTCCATATCAGCCTAAGGCAAATCACAGCAATCGATTGGCGGGGGTCGGTAGAATGGCAAACTCGGACTTGGATGATGTGGATTACCTTGTTGAAGACAACGTAATGGATGAATTTGCTTATCACCGGAAATGGAAGAGACCCATGGTAGAATGGCACATTGGCGGTGCAAGCTGGGAACAAAATGCAAATGCTGGGAATGATTCTGGTAACTGGGGAAGAACCCAACAATAGAGAGTGAATTCACTGTTTGAAAGGTCGTAGCATTGCCGAGGAAACTGAGAGCACTATACAGTTAATGCCAACGATCAAACCTAGCACTTGCGCGTGCTCTCAAGAACTTGAGCATTTCCATAATCATCAAGATTTTACCAATATCCGTGTCAAGGATCCTGGCAACACAACTTGCTACCATGATGAATGATGATGGATAATGCAGATGCAAAGGAAGATAACACTTCTCAGATTTCACCTTAGCGAGGCCAAGGAAACAAAATCTGGATAATCGACCGAGAGACATTTAGCACTCCGCTTCTAATGTTCTCCTTGAGGTGCTAGTGTATCCCATTCATAGAAATGGTCTGGTATCTAGAACATCAAGTAAAGGTCGGACTTCGGAAACACAAAAATCCATAAGGAACAGCTAGGGAGTAGATCCTACGAAGTCCTTATGGGGAGGTGGCCAACTTTCTCAATCCAAATACTACAATAATGGTTCTTCCGGCTGGATGTGTTGGCCATGACATCCACCTTACCAGTTATCGAGGGACCGATATTATAGTTCTTGGGAAATGTTCCAACCATCATATCTGCCTGAGATTCAGATCTGGTTGGTGTCAGGATATTCCAGACTCATCGAGTCTAGGAAGAAAAATGAAAGTTTGCAACACAATTCGACGAGATAACGTTGCGAGATTCTCGGGAAATGAACTATGATAGCAAACTCCAAAACATGAGCTGGTTATGCTACACACATGTGAACACGGTGTCCTAGACAAGCATGACCACGTGGTAGTCTTACAATAAAACACTACCGAGTTCTGGTTGGGAACCATCAGCGAGGATATCGAAGTTCTTTCATAAGTCCGGATTAGCTCTTATGAAGATACTCCTTCTCCTTGAACAAATCAGTCAGTGGCTTGGTGTGCTAGGATACACATATGGAATGAAGATGATCAGTCTATCAAACCACAGAATACTTCGCACGTGCATAACTGACTTGGGATGGTTCCGGAGGAGGTAAAAACATGCTTTCTCGAATTCACGGCGGCAACTTACATCAAATGCACGTGAATCAAAGGAAGTCACTTCTTTCATCCAAACATATGCTTCATGAACTAGCATGAAGAAATGCTTTCAAAAGTTTCCAACACTAGCTTAATGTTCAACAAAATCATGGGGGAGATAAGGATGTTGTCAATGGGCTCAACAACAATTCATCGGAATTTCCATATCACTGGACTTCCACCATCATGTGAACACGGTGATAGTATTGGTCATACCAAAGGATGTAATGGTATATGCTCGAGGGATCAACCATGAGTAAGACAACATTACGAACATCGTTGGTACTGATTTGATTTGACGATAGCCCACACTCAAATCAAGGATTGATAAGACAATAGTTCTAGCAACTGATCACAGGGACCAATCGATGAAGATATCATCTTTCTTCAGCACACACTACACAAGATATCCCTTAAAATGAACTAAATCGGACAAGCTTTTATCTTCCAACTCTCCAAGTTGTTGTTTAGCTTATCCAACTAGCTCAGGGGTATCCAACACGAATTCTTGGAGAGAGGGGTGGTTTACAGGATAAACCAACTTGATCACGAGCTCAACATAGCGGTCAGGTGACAACCTGGTAATACTTCTGAGAAGATATTCGGAAAATCACGAACCACCGGTATGTTACTAAGCTCGAGAGCAATCTTTCTTTTCAGGGCAAGATGATATGATCAAATGAGTGAGGACTTGACAAAATCCTATCTCATCAATCGAGGAGTGCACCAGGAAAATGGACTAGGTAGCACGATCAGTCTTAGAAGGATGATTCAAAAACCAACACTCTAAGAATGAAATTATTGTCCTTTAACTACCAAGCAACAAGGTTGCTAGGAGTATTGATTTCACACATCACGATTCACTTGTCGACTTTCCGGTTACAATAACACAGGAACCGAGGAATGAACAATGATGGCAAGAAGTATCACTACCAAGAGTTCATAGGATGGTGTGCAATTCCTATAACAATCCCGATATAAAGATGGTAATACCTCAAGGTAGAACAGACCAGAAGCTGGATTGCATTTTGATCTGCGAGGTACAACTACTTTGACCAAATCCTAGATATGGATGAGGTACTGGAGTTTGTTTCTCCTAGTCATTCCGGAATAGAATGGCTTGACAGACCACAAGAGTAATAGGCATCGATGAGCGAATGCACACATAATCTTGACTATCAATTGATAGACGAGGGTCAGAAGACAACTAGAGCGGGACAACTCAAAGGAACATACGATTTTCTGAGTTGTGGATGCATGGTTTAGCATGTCGAACAAAGTTCAACATATTTCTTCCGGATAACCCATGCAGAGAGGTAGAACTGGCAGATTCACAATATAGAATGGAGAACTCATCAAAAGCACTCTAGTTGTGATCTTTTGGTTCAAAGAACTCCTGCCAAGAATGGTTCATGGTATTTGGAAGAACGATATACCACGGACCTCGAGGACTATCGCAAAGGTTACTAATAACCTAAGGGAACTAGCAAACACTATCAACATGAAATAAATAGGGTGAGTCTCGGGTTCAAAACCCAGAAGTGAAATGCCTACTAACTAAGTGGCATCACGGGATGCTTACAAGAATGATGGCCGGAATCATCACTCTGGGACACAAATCATGGCTAATTACTAGATGATCCCCTGAGACACCTAGGGTCATAATAATAACTCCAACATATATGTCGAGGCAATAAGGTACCTCAACTCACTAATTTGTGTGATTAATCTGACCAAAAGGACATCGGGAACGGGAAGAAGGGATTTGCAAATGCATCAGACTATTTAGAAACCTGGGATGACTCGGACAGCATAACGGCTGTAAATGCTCAGAAAAGATTTGAGACATTCACAAAAATGGTGGCATAACCACTCAGAAGCACAATATCAAAGTTTCGAGATCAACAGTTAACATACAGAAGTCGTAGGAACTGAACTCAAGCTTAAATCCAACAATCTTATAAGTCTACGGATTAGTAACACGTGATCCTGATAGAAAGAAGAGATAGCCTAGTTCTTAATCCCCGTAGAAGAGAAGATGATGACTCAGATCAGAAGGCCATGAGGTATAAGGAGTAAAAAGAGCCTTACGTTCCATCCCACAATCAATTCCCTTATATAACTAAAGAATTTCTAGACTCAACTTCGACCAGTTTGGCTTGGTAATCCTACAGGCAGTCAAGCTCTGATACCAACGCTGTCAGGACCCCGACTCAATGCCACATCGATCTAGCATGTAACACCTCATATCACTTTGCGGCCTCACGCACGGTATTCCCACGGGTGTCGCCTTACCTTTGCCGGGACCGTTTGCGTCTTTTGGCACACGTATATGATAGTGTCGCTAGCATCCATATGATAAGGAGCCCGGGCTGACATGGCTAGTCGTAAACCCAAAGTGGCACAAACTTACAGGGACAGGCATCCATGACCCAACATCGAACGTGTCGGTCATCAGCGAGTGAATCCGGGCTGTAGCACTGGGCTAGCAGGACTCCGGTGAACCGGGCTGTAGCGGGCTAACAGGACTCCGGTATTCATCGCGTGACATTTCCCCGAAGGGACAGACACATGAACGAAGAAGGACACATGCCGGCCAAACACACAATATGCTCGATATGTGCAAATACAACATGGCATCACAACATGACTCTACGACTCAAGTATTTATTCAATAGGCTCCGAGGAGCGAGATATTACAAACATGGGTCTCATGACCCAACACTCGGAGCATACAAGTCAAAGCACAAACGGAAGCTTAACATGTCTGAGTACAGACATCTATAAATGAAAAAGGCTGAGAAGCCTGACTATCTACCAGATCCCGCCGAGGGCACAAGATCGTAGCTGAGGTAACAAGCTAAACGTCGAAGTCCACGTGGAACTACTAGTGAGACTGAAGTCTCTCTGCAAAAACATAAATTAAGCAACATGAGTACAAATGTACCCAGCAAGACTTACATCAGAACTAACTACATATGCATCATTATCAACAAGGGGATGGTGGAGTTTAACTGCAGCAAGCCAGCTTTGACTCGGTGGCTAACCTGAACTACGACTGCAAGTAACTCTTTTGAGGTGGCGCACACGAGTCCACATATTCACCATATCAATACACCACTATGGATCCGCTCCCGTCTCCCTACGAGAACGCCATCCATAGCACTCACGCTTATCTTGCGTATTTTAGAGTATCCATTTTCACTTGTCTATGAACTATGCAAGGGGTCCAAGTTTCCATATCCGAGGAATCCGGCTATTCGAATAGATGATGTTAACCCTGCAGGGGTGTACTTCTTCACACATGCTCTCGCCACTTACCGCCCTGTACACGTCATGTACCTCGGCAACCTTCAAGCGGAAGCCGGGCGAGGGAGTCGGCCACGACCTGACTAACCGAACAAGTCTCTAGTCCAGGTTTATCGCCTATTCGGGTTCCATCCGCAAGGAGATCCGGCCGGGGTGTCGCTCACGGCCCCAAACGATGTGTGCAGGGTTCCCAAGCCCACCTCGATGGGTGGATGTACGCTTGGTACACCGTGCCACTGTGCCTAGTCTGTCCCAAGCCCACCTGTACCGGGTGCCACTTGGTAGACTACTAACACTACCTACAAACACCAGAAACTAGTTGCAACTCCTGGACAGAGATCAAGTTGATTAATAAGTCGAGAGAGCTTGGAGCGCCCGGAGCCCAGTGTGTGGTAGTAACTAATCATGGATCACAAACACAGAACTCAGTTCCTGAGGACGGCTGCAATGAGGCAACCCACCATGTACTCCTACATGGCCTCTCACCGCTACCTTTACCAAATCGTGTTCACACACTTAGCTCACACACAGTAGGACATGTTCACACGCCTCTGATTCATCCCCGATGAATCAGACCTGACTCAACTCTAAGCAGTAGCAGGCATGACAAACAAGCATGAATGAGTAGGCACATCAGGGCTCAAACAACTCCTACTCATGCTAGTGGGTTTCATCTATTTACTGTGGCAATGACAGGTCATGCAAAGGATAAAGGGGTTCAGCTACCGCAGCAAGTAACAAATATGTCGTTGTTGTCCTAATGCAGTAAAAGAGAGCAGGAGCGAGAGAGTGGGATTTTATCGGAATGAACAAGGGGGTTTTGCTTGCCTGGCACTTCTGAAGATAATATAGCTCTTCATTGGTGTCATCGATCACATCGTCGGTATCACGTCAATCGAAAGGGGGCAACCACCGACAACTGAGGAAAAACACAATCAAATGCAATGCACAATATGATGCATGAATGTGACATGGAAATATGCTGTGTTTTGTGCTAATGCAACGAAAACCAGATTAAATGAAGTTGGTTTGAATCCAAGATTCAAACTCAAACTCCGTATGTGGATATTTAAATGTCATTAATATGATTTGTGCTAAACAGCACCTATAAGTTGTTCTAACATGTATGAAAATGGTACAGATGGATTCCTTGAATTTTTCTGATAATTTTTCATATATAAATTATTTAATTTGGAGTTACGGTTGAATTTCTATGAATTTTAGAAGTTTTAGGCATTTTTTGGAATTTCCTGAATATAAATAAATCCAGAAAACATTACTGCGTCAGCCTGATATCATCATGACGTCAGCAAGTCAACAGGGGCTGGTCCGGGTCAAACCTGACGTGTGGGGTCCACACGTCAGTGACACGGGTTAAACAGGGGGGTTTAGTTTAGTTTAATTAAAGATTAGGGGCACTAGGGCCCACATGTCAGTGAGTCAGTGGCTTAATTAAAATTAGTTATTAACTTAACCAAAGTTAGCAGGGGACGGGCCCACACGTCAGTGACCCAAGGGGGTCAAATCCCTGGTCAACCGGGGCTAATCCACCGGCGGTTCGTCGCCGGTGGCAACAGGCGCGGCGGAGGGCTCGGGCTCGCTCCTCCGGTGTCCAAATGGACGGAGGAGAGCGGCTACGGAGAGCTGGAGCTCACCCGCGCCCGTTTCAGCAAGCAGCAGCAGCTAGGGCGGCCGGAGACGATGGCCTCGAGCTCGGCAGCGGCGGCCGGAGCTTGGGCGTGCTCGGGTTCAGCGTTACACGGCACGGCGAGATCAGCTGAGGGCCTCTACGGGTTACTGGGGTCGTCAGGAGCACTCGGAGGCAACGAGCGCAGGTGGAGGAGCTCGGGAGCACGGAGCTCACCGGCCATGGCGGACGGCGGCTTCGGGTGCTCGTGGGGCGGCGGCTACAGGGCGCGCGCGAGAGAGAGAGGTGAGGGGAAACGACGGCAAGCTCACAGGGAGGCAGCAGGGTGGCTCAGTGGGCTCGGAGACGCGCCAGACGTCACGAATCGACGGCGGTGAGCTTCGGTGGCCGGCGACGGGAACGGCGATGGTGGCGGCGTTGCAGCGCGTCCGGGACCTCGTGGCTCGGTGGAGAGGAAGAGGGGGTCGAGGCGGAGCCTCTGGGCTAGTCGGGGAAGCAAGGGAGGCCCGGTGGCCGTGGTGGCAGTGGACGGCGGCGACGGGCGCGCTCGGGCGCGAGAGGGGGAGAGCAGAGAAGGGAGAAGGGGGTCGGGAGAGAGTGAGGGGCGGTCGAGGGGGAGTGCGTGGCGTCGCGGAGGAAGTCCAGGGCGATGAGGGGGCAGCAGGAGGTGGAAGCAGGAGGTGGTGCTCGGGCGCGGGCGCGCCAACACGCCTCTGCCTACTGGCAGAGGTTGAAGACGGTGGGGAGCTGGGCTGGGCCTCAGCCGCATTGCTGGGCCAGGTGGGGGCGCTAGGTGGGCTGCGGGTAAGTGGCCCAGGTAGGCTTCTGTTCTGTTTTATTTTTTTCTTCTGTTTTGTTTTATTTAATATCTTTTGCCATTGTTTTGAATTTAAACAAATTCAAACAATGCCAAAAACTCCTCTGAATATTTTTATTTTGCTAGATGGACTTTTCCAAAAGCTCATAAAATATTTCAGGGGTATTTGAAATTATATTCTAATTATATGAATATAATTCAAATTCAAATAGCTAATGATTTAAATTCAAAGTCCCAAAAATAAATCCTTTTAAAATGTTCATTATTTTTGGTTTGGATCAAAACCCTTGCCAAAAATATTAAACATCTAAGAAGAGCATTTTGGAACAATGAATGAGATTTTAGGGTTTTTGCCCTTCTTTTATTTAGGGTTTTGAGGCTTCTGAATTCCTCAGTTCAAGTTTCAAAAATTTAAACATGATGCACAGATGGAAGCAAGCATAGGTCAGGCCAGAACTAGGGATGTGACAGGCGGCCATGGCCAGGCGCTTGGCGCGGGAGGGGCCAGGAGGGCGCGGCCTCGCTTGGGCAGACGCGGCGCAGGCCGTGCGTGTGCGTGCAGCGGCGCGGGGTGCCGGCGCAGCGACGCGGAGGCAAGTGCAGCGGCGATGGCGGAAGCGACGGGCGAGTGGCCGGGGCAGCGAGCAGCGCAGGCGGCGGAGGCACGCGCATGACCCGAGGGTCACCGGAGCACGGACGTCGACGGGCTCGAGCGGCGTCGCGCTCGGCCACGGCGGGAAACTACCTAGCGGGCGTGCGCGATGGCAAAGAGAAGGGGAGGGCGAGTGGAGCTCACCGAGCGGCTCAAGGAGGCCAGCGAGGGGCTTAGTAGCTGCGGGGGAGGCTGGGACGATGGTGGTCGGCGACCGAGGCGGACGAAGGCAATGCAGTGTAGCGGGGCCGTCCCAGCTCGCGTGCTTGGTCGGCGACGACGGGCGGAGGAAGAAGAGGTCGACGGCGCCGTCCACGCAGCTTCCCACCTTGCTCCGATGCCCTGATCGGACGCAGACGAACACGACGAACCTCCAGGACGCGCCCCCGCACGCCGAGGAGGCCGGTGGACGCGTCAACGAGGGCGGGGCAACGCTGATCGCGCGAGCTCGCAGGCTCGAATTCGAACCAGAGAGGAGGGGGCGAAGGGGGATCGAGGGGGGAATGGGCGAGGGCGATCTAGGTTTTTTCAGAGACGTGTTTATAGGCTTGGGGGAGTGACGTGGAGGGCATCCACGGTCATGGCGCACGGGATGTGCGCCACGCACCCTTCTACCTCCTGTAGCGAGGTGGAAGAAGGCCCAGGTTGGGCTGGGCCGCACTGTAGTCAGTGGGCTCAAGTGCAAAGAACGCACTCGGCCTTTTGTGGAGTTAGCTGGGCCAAAGTGCCCAGTAGAACCTCTCTCCCTTTTTTGTTCCTATTTTTTTATAACTCTGTTTCACATATTAATTTGTTAGGAAAAGATTTTTGTAAAAAGTGTAGATGGCCACATAATTAGTATTGCAATATTTTGAGACCACACACAATGTTTCACATCATTTGGAAAATTATAAGTATTTGCTTATTTTGAAAAGGCCAATTTAAAAGCCTTAGGACCACTTATTAATTTCCTAGGAATTTATTTGTGATCCAATTTAAGTTGGATTCAACTTGACAAAGGTCAGGAGAATTTATAGAATATTGTGAACATATTAGCTTTACTGTTTATAGAATTATGATTTGACTTGGCCATAGAATTTGGATTTGAGTTCGGTTTGAAGCAAAGTGAGGATTATCAAAATAATTATGATGACATAGCATCATTAGGCATGAGATTACTGTAGCATGACACTGGGGGTGTTACAGTTCATCCCTACAAAATCATATAGTTTTGTCATGTTTCATTTTCGTCACACAAGAATGCTCTCATCATGCACAACCCCGATGACAAACCAAGCAATTGTTTCATACTTTAGTAATCTCAAACCTATAAACTTTCACGCAATATATGAGCGCGAGCCGTGGACATAGCACTATGGGTGGAATAGAATATAATGAGGGGGTTATGTGGAGAAGACAAAAAGGAGAAAGTCTCACATCAATGAGGCTAATCAATGAGCTATGGAGATGCCCACCGATTGATGTTAATGCAAGGAGTAGGGATTGCCATACAACGGATGCACTAGAGCTATAAATGTATAAAAGCTCAACAAAAGAAATTAGTGGGTGTGCATCCAACTTGCTTGCTTATGAAGACCTAGGGCACTTGAGGAGGCCCATTGTTGGAATAGACAAGCCAAGTTCTATAATGAAAAATTCCCACTAGTATATGAAAGTTACAATATGAGAGACTCTCTACTATGAAGATTATGGTGCTATTTTGAAGCACAAGTGTGGTAAAAGGATAGTAACATTGTCCCTTCTCTCTTTTTCTCTATTTTTTTGGCCTTTTCTTTTTTATGGCCTTTCTCTTGTTTTGGGCCTTCTCTTTTTTATGGCCTTTTTTTTATTCCTCACTTTGGACAATACTTTAATAATGATGATCATCACACTTCTATTTATTTACAACTCAATGATGACAACTCGATACTAGAACAAAGATGACTCTATATGAATGCCTCCGGCGGTGTACTGGGATATGCAATGAACCAAGAGTGACATGTATGAAAGAATTATGAACGGTGGCTTTGCCACAAATACTATGTCAACTACATGATCATGCTAAGCAATATGACAATGATGAATGTGTCATGATGAACGGAATGATGAAAAGTTGCATGGCAATATATCTCGGAATGGCTATGGAAATGCCATCATAGGTAGGTATAGTGGCTGTTTTGAGGAAGATATAAGGAGGTTTATGTGTGAAAGAGCGTATTATATCACGTCATTTGGATGCACCGGCGAAGTTTGCACCAACTCTCAATGTGAGAAAGGGCAATGCACGGTACCCAAGAGGCTAGTAAGGATGGAAGGGTGAGAGTGCGTATAATCCATGGACTCAACATTAGTCATAAAGAATTCACATACTTATTGCAAAAATCTACAAGTCATCAAAAAACTCGGCACTACGCGCATGCTCCTAGGGGATAGATTGGTAGGAAAAGACCATCGCTCGTCCCCGACCGCCACTCATAAGGAAGACAATCAAATAACACCTCATGTTTCAAATTTGTTGCATAACGTTTACCATACGTGCATACTACGGGACTTGCAAACCTCAACACAAGTATTTCTCAATTTCACAACTACTCAACTAGCATGACTTTGATATTATTACTTCCATATCTCAAAACAATCATCAAGCATCAAACTTTTCTTAGTATTCAACACACTCATAAGAAAGTTTTATTATTAATCTTGCATACCAAGCATATTAGGATTTTAAGCAAATTACCATGCTATTAAGACTCTCAAAATAATCTAAGTGAAGCATGAGAGATCAATAGTTTCTATAAAACAAATCCACCACCGTGCTCTAAAAGATATAAGTGAAGCACTAGAGCAAAATTATAAAACTCAAAAGGTATAAGTGAATCACATAGAGTATTCTATAAAATTCCAAATCATGTATGGCTCTTTAAAAAGGTGTGTACAACAAGGATGATTGTGGTAGACTAACAAGCAAAGACTCAAATCATAAAAGACGCTTCAAGCAAAACACATATCATGTGGTGAATAAAAATATAGCTCAAAGTAAAGTTACCAATAAAAGTAGACGAAAGAGGGGATGCCTTTCGGGGCATCCCAAGCTTTGGCTTTTAGGTGTCCTTAGATTATCTTGGGGGTGCCATGGGCATCCCCAAGCTTAGGCTCTTTCCACTCCTTGTTCCATAATCTATCAAATCTTTACCCAAAACTTGAAAACTTCACAACACAAAACTTAAATTAGAAAATCTCGCGAGCTTCGTTAGCGAAAGAAAACAAAAGACCACTTCAAGGTACTGTAATTAACTCATTCTTTATTTATATTGGTGTTATACCTACTGTATTCTAACTTATCTATGGATTATAAACTATTTTACTAGCCATAGATTCATCAAAATAAGCAAACAATACACGAAAAACAGAATCTGTCAAAAACAGAACAGTTTGTAGTAATCTGTAGCTAGCGCAAGATCTGGAACCCCAAAAATTCTAAAATAAATTGCTGGACGTGAGGAATTTATCTATTAATCATATTCAAAAAGAATTAACTAAATAGCACTTTCCAAATAAAAATAACAGCAGTTCTCGTGAGCGCTAAAGTTTCTGTTTTTTACAGCAACTTCAACAAGACTTTCCCCAAGTCTTCCCAACGGTTCTACTTGACACAAACACTAATTAAACACAAAAAACACAACCAAAACAGAGGCTAGATAATTTATTTATTACTAAACAGAAGCAAAAAGCAAATAATAAAAATAAAATTGGGTTGCCTCCCAACAAGCGTTATCGTTTAACGCCCCTAGCTAGGCATAACAAGCAAAATAGATCTAGGTATTGCCATCTTTGGTAGGCAATCCATAAGTGGCTCTCATGATAGATTCATATGGTAATTTTATTTTCTTTCTAGGGAAGTGTTCCATGCCCTTTTTTAAGGAAATTAAATTCTAATATTCCCTTCCTTCATATCAATAATTGCACCAACCGTTCTAAGGAAATGTATACCAAAAATAATAGGGCAAGAAGGATTGCAATCTATATCAAGAACGATAAAATCTACGGGGACATAATTCCTATTTGCAACAATAAGAACATCATTAATTTTTTCCATATGTTTCTTAATAGTGGAATCCGCAAGATGCAAGTTTAGAGAGCAATCATCAAAATCACGGAAATCTAGCAAATCACACAAAGTTTTGGGAATAGTAGAGACACTAGCACCCAAGTCACACAAAGCATAAAACTCATAATTTTTAATTTTAATTTTAATAGTAGGTTCCCACTCATCATAAAGTTTTCTAGGGATACAAACTTCCAATTCAAGTTTTTCTTCATAAGATTGCATCAAGGCATCAACGATATGTTTAGTAAACGCTTTATTTTGACTATAAGCGTGAGGAGATTTTAGCACAGATTGCAACAAGGAAATACAATCAATTAAAGAGCAATTTTCATAATTAAATTCCTTGAAATCCAATATAGTGGGTTTAGCAACATCTAGGGTTTTAATTTCTTCAATCCTACATTTATCAAATTTAACATCAAGATCAACAAATTCCAAATTCTTAGAACGCCTTCTAGGTAAAGGTGGATCATATTCAGTCCCATCATTATCAAGATTCATATTGTAAAACAAAGATTTAATAGGGACACATCAATAACTTATCATTATCAAGATTCATATTGCAAAACAAAGATTTAATAGGGACACATCAATAACTTTTAGATCTTCATCATTATTGTAACGCCCCGGATGTAACTTTCCCAATTTGTACTCCAACTCTTGCCGTTTCCGGCGTTAAGTTATATTTATTTATCGGGTCCGGGTCTTTGTCTCTTTGTGTTATTTTCGTTTTCATGCATCTCATATCATGTCATCATGTGCATTGCATATGCATACGTGTTCATCTCATGCATTCGAGCATTTTCCCCGTTGTCTGTTTTGCATTCCGGCGCTTCATTCTCCTCCGGTGGTCATTTCTAGCTTTCTTTGTGTGGGGTTTAAACATTTCTGGATTGGACCGAGACTTGCCAAGCGGCCTTGGTTTACTACCGGTAGACCGCCTGTCAAGTTTCGTATCATTTGGACTTCGTTTGGTACTTCAACGGTTAACCGAGGGACCGATAAGGCCTCGTGTGTGTTGCAGCCCAACATCCCTCCATTTTGGCCCAAAACCCACCAAACTCTACTCCATCATCTAGAGCGTTCGATCACGATCGCGTGGCCGAAAACCGCACCTCATTTGGACTCTCCTAACTCCACTTATGCCTATAAATAGCCCCCCCCGTTTTTCGGATCTCTCCTCCCCGCGAAACCCTAAAATTCCCTCGCGCCGGCCGGACGTGTCCGACCCGGCCGGACGAAATCGCCGCCGCCGCCTCAGCCTACCAGACGCTGCCACGTGGCGCCGCCACCTACCTCCGCCGCCGGGCCCGAAGGCCCAAATCCGGCCCCCGACTCCGCCACCGCGGGCCACTCCCTCCGCCGCCTGCTCGCCCGCAGGCCGCCGCCACCGCGCCCGGCTGCCGCCGCCGACGCCACACCCCGCTGCCGCCGACGCCAAGCTCCGCCACCTCGCTGGCTAGGCGAGCCACCACTGCCCGTTGCCGACGACCGCGCCCCGGCGCCCCCTCGTCTCACCGGCCTCAGATCCGGCCGCCCCCTCCAACGCCGGCCACCGCGGCCATCGTTTCCGGCCACCTCGACCTCGGGCGCTACAGTGTTCTCCGGCGACCTCGTAATCCGTGCGGATCTCAGATCTGAAAATAAACCCTAGGGTTGACTTTTCCCCTCTCCCTCTAATTTTTTGTGCAACCTTTGACCTGCCGTATCTCCGTGTCCATAGCTCTGATTTGGACATATAGTATATCAAAATGTTCGTCTCGATGAGTACATCATTTCATTCCATTGCATCATTTTCATTTGAGCTCATCTTGATGCCCGAAATGCTGTTAGAAGGAGGCTTCGTGAGTAAATTGTCAGATCTGCTAGTTCATCTTAGACTTTTGTCATTTTTGCCATGATTATTGTGTGCATGATATGCGTGTGAGTCCTTGATATGTTTTGTTAAGTATTTTGTCTCCTTTTCAGAGGTGCAACCTATGCATTTTTAGGATGTGTGTGGTGACTTGTGCAAACTTGCAAAGTGAGGCACCCGGTAAATCTGTTTTCAGGGACTTAGTAGTTTTCACTAAGTCTGGGATTATTTAGTTCATGATGCCATATGTTCTTGTTGTTCCATAGTGATCCGTGCCTCTTTTGAGGATGATCAGTAAAGGATTTTGTTTATAATGTTATGCTCTATCCATCCATGTCTTTGTTTGCAATTATGGAGCGCCCTAGCTTGAGTCAATCGAGCTCTACTTTTGCTTCGTGGTGAATCTGGGCAGATCGTCAACTCGTTTGCGATTTTGCCGATGTTATTGTAGTTGATCCGTGCATGCTATGCCATTGTTCTTGCCATGTCTAGTTAGCATTTTGTGCCTTCTTAATGGATGTATGCTTTCCTTGCCATGACTTGCACCATGGTGAGTGCATTGAGCTCATTTACATGCCTTCGTGAGTTATATTTCAGCATGTCTCAGTTTTCACCAAGTCTGAAAACTGATTGTGTTTGAGCTATGTTCGTGTGCTTGTTAGTATATTTTGTGAACCCTTTTGGCCCTAGGTCACTTAGGGACTTTTGTTAAGCTTGTTGAGTATCTCCATGCCATCTTCTTCTTTGTCATAATCAGGTCATGTATCATGTTATTTTGTTGCTCCGAAGAGGGCTTCGTGGTCTGAAATTTCAGACTAGTGTTAATTTCACTAAGTCTGAAATCTGTTTTGCAATTGCGTTTTTGCCATGCTTGTTTGAACCTCATAATGGATGAATTGGCCGTGGCTCAGTGCTAGTCTTTTGTTAAGCATCTTGTGTGCATCCCTGCCATATATTTTGTTGTCATGTTTGGGTGCTGTAGCATGTTCATTTCATTGCATTTAGATGCCTACTTGCTGTAGATTGCAGACCGGTGTCATATCTTAAAACGCTTGCCATTTCCAAACCGTAACTCCGATTCCGGCGTTCTTTATATCGTTTTCAAGCGATTTCATCTCATCTTTCTAGTGGCACCCTTGGAATTCCAAGTTGAGGCCAGGTTCATGCATTTCCTGTCATATCTTGCATATTGCATCCCGCATCGCATCCCGCATAGCATATCATCATTTCATCATATTGCTTGTTCTTGCACGTGGTTGATTGTATCCTTGTTGCTTGTTTGTCTTGTTTGGGTAGAGCCGGGAGACGAGTTCTCTACCGAGGAGCCCGTTGAGTTTGCTTGTGAGGATCCAATCAACTCTGACAACTGTGCAGGCAAGATGATCATACCCTCGAAATCACTGCTATCTTTGCTATGCTAGTTTGCTCGCTCTTTTGCTATGCCAATGCTACGATGCCTACCTTTTGCTTGTCAGCCTCCCAATTGCCATGTTGAAACTCTAACCCACCATGTCCTAGCAAACCGTTGTTTGGCTATGTTACCGCTTTGCTCAGCCCCTCTTATAGCGTTGCTAGTTGCAGGTGAAGATTGGAGGCCGTTCCTTGTTGAAACATTTACTTACTTGTTGGGATATCATTATATTGCTATGTTATCTTAATGCATCTATATACTTGGTAAGTGTGGAAGGCTCGACCTCTCGCCTAGTGTTTTGTTCCACTCTTGCCGCCCTAGTTTCCGTCATATCGGTGTTATGTTCCCGGATTTTTGCGTTCCTTACGCGATTGGGTTATAATGGGAACCCCTTGATATTTCGCCTTGATTAAAGCTTGTCCAGCAATGCCCAACATTGGTCTTACCTTTTGCCACCTAGCCTTTTCTTTCCCTTGGGTTCTGCAGACTCAAGGGTCATCTTATTTTAGCCTCCCCACGGGCCAGTGCTCCTCTGAGTGTTGGTCCGAACTGAGCTGCCTGCGGGGCCACCTCGGGGAAACTTGAGGGTTGGTTTTACTCGTAGCTAGTCTCATCTGAGTGTGCCCTGAGAAAGAGATATGTGCAGCTCCTATCGGGATTTGTCGGCACATTCGGGCGGTGTTGCTGGTCTTGTTTTAACCTGTCGAAGTGTCTTGAATTACCGAGATACCAAGTCTGATCGGAACGTCTTGGGAGGAGGTCTATTCCTCGTTGACCGTGAGAGCTTGTCATGGGCTAAGTTGGGACTCCCTTGCAGGGATTGAACTTTCGAAAGCCGTGCCCGCGGTTATGGGCAGATGGGAATTTGTTAATGTCCGGTTGTAGATAACTTGAACCTTAATTAATTAAAATGAATCAACTGAGTGTGTTACCGTGATGGCCTCTTCTCGGCGGAGTCCGGGAAGTGTACACGGCGTTGGAGTAATGTTTGCGCAGGTTGTTCTCTAGCTTCTCGCCCGTGCTTTGCATCCTCTTCTCGCTCTCTTTTGCGTATAAGTTAGCCACCATACTTGCTAGTCGCTTGCTGCAGCTCCACATATATTTTGCCTTACCATTCCTATAAGCTTAAATAGTCTTGATCGCGAGGGTGCGAGATTGCTGAGTCCCTGTGACTCACAGATTACTATAACTCCAGATGCAGGTCCAGGTGATTCCGCTCCAGGTGACGAGTACGAGCTCAAGTGGGAGTTCGACGAGGACTCTCAGCGTTACTACGTTTCCTTTCCCGATGATCAGTAGTGGTTCCTAGTTGGGGTTTGATTCGGGGCCGTGTAGCATGTTGGGTTCTCTTCTATTTTGGCACCGTAGTCGGGCCATGAGTGTTTTGGATGATGTTATGTTATTTATGTTCTTTGATGTGACGTGGCGAGTGTAAGCCAACTATGTTCTTCCCTTTATTATTCATATTACATGGGATGTTGTGAAGATTGCCTAACTTGCGACATATGCCTTCAATGCGATTATGTCTCTAAGTCGTGCCTCGACACGTGGGAGCTATAGTCGCATCGAGGGTGTTACAATTATTTTCATAGGAACTAGAAGAACACGCTTTTATAAAGGCATCTTACTTAGCACGCATCCTAGCGGTTCTTTCTTTGCACTCGTCAATGGAAATTCTCATGGCTTTGAGAGACTCATTGATATCATGCTTAGGTGGAATAGATCTAAGTTTCAAAGAATCAACATCAAGAGCAATTCTATCAACGTTCCTAGCCAAATCATCAATCTTAAGCAATTTTTCTTCAATCATAGTATTAAAATTCTTTTGCGAAGAAAAAAATTCTTTACTATTAGATTAAAAATCAGAGGGCATCTTATTATAATTTCCATAAGAATTGTTGTAGGAATTACCATAATTATTAGAGGGATTACTAGGATAAGGCCTAGGATTGAAATTTCCTCTATACGCGTTGTTACCAAAATTGTTCCTACCAACAAAATTCACATCCATAGATTCATTATTGTTCTCAATCAAAGTAGACAAGGGCACATAACTAGGATCAGAAGAAACACTCTTATTAGCAAATAATTTCATAAGTTCATCCATCTTTCCACTCAAAACATTAATTTCTTCTATCGCATGCACCTTTTTAGTAGATCTTTCAGTATGCCATTGAGAATAATTAACCATAATATTATCTAGGAGTTTAGTGGCATCTCCTAAAGTGATTTCCATAAAAGTGCCTCCCGCGGCCGAACTTAAAAGATTTCTAGAAGCAAAATTCAATCCAGCATAAATTTTTTGTATAATCATCCACAAATTCAAACCATGAGTAGGGCAATTACGTATCATTAATTTCATTCTCTCCCAAGCTTGTGCAACATGTTCCTGATCAAGTTGCTTAAAAATCATAATATCGTTTCTAAGAGAGATGATCTTAGCGGGAGGAAAATACTTAGAGATAAAAGCATCTTTGCACTTGTTCCATGAATCAATACTATTTTTAGGCAAAGATGAAAACCAAGCTTTAGCATGATCTCTAAGCGAAAAAGGAAATAGCTTCAATTTAACAATATCATTATCGACATCTTTCTTCTTTTGCATGTCACACAAATCAACGAAGCTATTAAGATAGGTAGCGGCATCTTCACTAGGAAGGCCGGAGAACAGATCTTTCATGACAAGATTCAACAAAGCAGTATTAATTTCACAAGATTCAACATCGGTAAGAGGAGGAATCGGAGTGATAAGGAAATCATTATTGTTGGTATTGGTGAAGTCACACAATTTAGTATTATCTTGGGCCATTGCGACAACCAAGCAATCCAACACACGAGCAAACAAAAAGCAAACGGGAAAAAGAGGCAAATAGAGAGAGAGAGGGAGGATAGAGAGAGAGAGAGAGGGCGAATAAAACGGCAAGGGTGAAGTGGGGGAGAGGAAAACGAGAGGCAAATGACAAATAATGTAATGCGGGAGATAGGGATTGTGATGGGTACTTGGTATGTTGACTTCTGCGCAGACTCCCTGGCAACGGCGCCAGAAATGTCTCGTTGTTGGGAGTCAAATCTTGACTTGCACGAACCTCCCCGGCAACGGCGCCAGAAATTCTTCTTGCTATCTCTTGAGCACTGCGTTGGATTTCCCCGAAGAGGATAGGATGATGCATCAAAGTAGCATAAGTATTTCCCTTAGTTTTTGAGAACCAAGGTATCAATCCAGTAGGAGGCTACGCGTGAGTCCCTCATACCTACACAAAAACAATAGCTCAACGCAACCAACGCGCTTAGGGGTTGTCAATCCCTTCACGGTCACTTACGGAAGTGAGATCTGATAGAGATGATAAATAATATTTTTGGTATTTTTGGTATAGAGATGCAAAGTAAAAAGTAAAAGCAAAGTAAAAGCAAAGCAATAATAAAATGATGGAGATTGATATGATGAGAAAGAGACCCGGGGGCCATAGGTTTCACTAGTGGCTTCTCTAAAGAGCATAAGTATTCTAAGGTGGGTGAACAAATTACTGTTGAGCAATTGACAGAATTGAGCATAGTTATGAGAGTATCTAGGTATGATCATGTATATAGGCATCACGTCCGAGACAAGTAGACCGACTCCCGCCTGCATCTACTACTATTACTCCACTCATGGACCGCTATCCAGCATGCATCTAGAGTATTAAGTCAAAAATAGAGTAACGCCTTAAGCAAGATGACATGATGTAGAGGGATAGTTTAATGCAATATGATAAAAACCCCATCTTGTTATCCTCGATGGCAACGATACAATACGTGCCTTGCTGCCCCTTCTGTCACTGGGAAAGGACACCGCAAGATCGAACCCAAAGCTAAGCACTTCTCCCATGGCAAGAACAACCAATCTAGTAGGCCAAACCAAACTGATAATTCAAAGAGACTTGCAAAGATAACCAATCATACATAAAAGGATTCAGAGAAGATTCAAATATTATTCATAGATAGACTTGATCACAAACCCACAATTCATCGGTCTCAACAAACACACCGCAAAAAGAAGATTACATCGAATAGATCTCCACGAGAGAGGGGGAGAACATTGTATTGAGATCCAAAAAGAGAGAAGAAGCCATCTAGCTACTAACTATGGACCCGTAGGTCTGAAGTAAACTACTCACACTTCATCGGAGGAGCTTGGATGATGATGTAGAAGTCCTCCGTGATCGATGCCCCCTCCGGCAGAGCTCCCGAACAGGCCCCAAGATGGGATCTCGTGGATACAGAAAGTTGCGGCGGTGGAATTAGGTTTTTGGCTCCGCCCCTGATCGTTTGGGGGTACGTGGATATATATAGGAGGAAGAAGTACGTCGATGGAGCTTCGAGGGGCCCACGAGGCAGGGGGCGCGCCCTAGGGGGGGGGCTCCCTCCACCCGCGTGACCGCCTCGTGGCTTTCTTGACGGAGGGTCCAAGTCTCTTGGATCTTATCTGATGAGAAAATCACGTTTCTGAAGGTTTCATTCCGTTTGGACTCCGTTTGATATTCCTTTTTTTTTCTGAACCCTAAAATAGGCAAAAAATAGCAATTCTGGGCTGGGCCTCCGGTTAATAGGTAGTCCCAAAAATAATATAAAAGTGGATAATAAAGCCCAATAAGGTCTAAAACAGGAGATAATATAGCATGGAGCAATCAAAAATTATAGATACGTTGGAGACGTATCAGACACCGGTGCTACGACTCACATGTTTGCTCATCCTGATAACCTTGCCTCCTTCACTCCTGTCTCCACCGACCGCCGCATCATTGTCGGCGACGGTTCCACACTTCCTATCACACATGTTGGGCACACTTCTTTTCCTTCTACTTCTACTCCATTATCTTTGTCAAACATACTTGTGTCACCTCATTTTATTAAGAGTCTCATTTTCGTTCGTTGTTTCACTCGTGAAAATCCTGTTACCATTGAATTTGACAAGCTTGGTTTTTGTGTCAAAGACGCTCGAACCAGGATGGTACTTCACCGATGTGACAACCCCGACGAGCTCTATCCGGTGCACTCGCCTTCATCCACCACCACCGCACCGGTTGCTCTTTCCACTAGCGTCGATCTCTGGCACGCTCGCTTGGGTCATCCCAATCCCGTCACACTTCATCATATTCTTAGGAGTTTCAGTTTCAGTTGCAATAAGATCGAGGATCACACTTGTCATGCCTGTCGAGTCGGCAAACATGTTCGCCTGCCGTTTAATAATTCCACCACCATTGCTTCTTTTCCTTTTCAGTTGATTCATAGCGATGTGTGGATTTCTTTGGTTCCCAGTAACTCGGGCTATTTATATTATCTGGTCATTCTTAATGATTATTCTCATTATGTGTGGACTTTTCCTTTGCGCAGAAAGTTGGATGCACTCTCTACCTTGACAGCCTTTTACTCCTATGTCCGCACGCAGTTTGGGCGTCCTATCCTTGTGCTTCAGACGGACAATGGAAAAGGGTTCGACAACCTCGCTTTCCGCACCTTTTTGTCGCATCACAGCACAGTTTTCCACCTCACATGCCCATACATTTCACAGCAGAACGGTCAAGCCGAACGCGTCCTTCGCACTTTGAATGACTGTGTTCGCACGCTCCTGTTTTATGCCAACGTGCCGCCTCATTTTTGGCCGGACGCACTCGCCACTTCATCACTTCTTCTTAACATTAGACCCTGCCGCCCACGGTGGAACTACGCACCTCACCATCTTCTCTTTGGTACGCCCCCGTCTTATGACGACTTGCGTATTTTTGGGTGCCTTTGCTATCCCAGCACTGCCGGCACTACTTCTCACAAGCTTGCACCTCGATCTGTCGCTTGCATCTTCATCGGCTACCCCTCCAACTCCAAGGGATATTGGTGCTACGATCCCGTCTCCCACCGTGTGTTCACTTCCCGGCACGTTTACTTTGATGAGCATGTGTTTCCGTTTCACTAGGTACCCTCGGCTGTTCCTCCCGCCACTAGTGACGTAGGCTCCTCGACGCTACTCCCAGGGCGCTCGCGCGCCTCTCTTGGCCTGCCCCTGGCTTTGAGGCGCGCCCCCGCATGCGGAGCCTCCTACAGCCGCGACGTTGGCGCCCTCGACGCCCCCGACGTTGGCGCCCGCGGCCCCCGCGGCTCCTCCGGCGCCCCCGGCGCCCCCGACGTTGGCGCCCCCGGTGCCCGCGGCCCCCGCGGAGCCCGTGGCCCTTCTGACACCTGTGGCTCGTCCGGTCACCCGCGCTCGTATGGGCATTTTTCGCCCGAGCTCGCGCCACGCCTCGGATGACTACGTCCATGCGGCGTCCACCTATGAGCCGTCGCCGTTGCCGTCCTTCGTTCGAGCCGCTCTTCATCACCCGCTCTGGATGGCTGCGATGCAAGAGGAGTTTGACGCCCTATTGCGCAACCGGACGTGGCAGCTTGTTCCCCGTCCCCGGCACGCCAACGTGATTACCGGGAAGTGGGTCTTTAAACACAAGCTCCGTCCTGATGGTACCCTTGATCTACAAAGTGTGTTGGGTCGTTCGTGGCTTCCGACCGCGTGCTGGCATCGACTTCACCGACACCTTCGCTCCGGTCGTCAAGCCCGGCATGATACACACGGTTCTCCACCTTGCGGTCTCCCGTGCTTGGCCGGTGCACCAGATGGATGTCTCCAACGCCTTCCTCCATGGTCACCTCGAGGAGCAGGTCTTCTGCCAGCAGCCCACTTGGTTTGTTGACCCGGTGCTTCCCGACCACGTGTGTCTGCTTTCGCGGTCCTTGTACGGACTCAAGCAGGCTCCGTGCGCTTGGTACCAGCGCATCGCGGCGTTTCTCCACCAGCTTGGGTTCCGCTCTACCCGCTCGGACGCCTCGCTCTTTGTCTATCATCAGGGCTCTAACACGGCCTACTTGCTGCTCTAGGTCGATGGCATCATCCTGACGGCATGTACGGCTGGTCTTCTCAGTCAGCTCATGGCTCATCTTCGTGCTGAGTTCGCCATCAAGGACTTGGGTCCTTTGCACTGCTTCCTCGGTGTCGAGGTGGTGCGCCGTCTGGATGGCTTCTTCCTTCATCAACGAAAGTACGCTCACGAGCTCCTCGCACGCGCCAGCATGCTTAACTGCAAGCCCGCCGCTACGCCTGTTGATACCAAGGCCAAGCTTTCTGCCACGGATGGTTCTCCTGCTTCGGATGCTGCTTCGGATGCTGCTTTCTATCGGTCTATCGTTGGTGCTCTCAAGTACCTCACTCTGACTCGACCGGAGATCCAATATGCCGTGCAGCAGGTGTGTCTTAATATGCATGCTCCTCGAGACGTTCACTGGGCTGCCATCAAGCGGATTCTCCGCTATATCTGTGGCACTATGGATCTTAGCGTCACGCTTCACGCCTCCGCCGACACCGCCCTCACCGCCTACTCTGATGTAGACTGGGCGGGCTGCCCTGACACTCGTCGCTCCACTTTGGGCTATTGTGTCTATCTTGGACCCTCACTCATCTCGTGGTCGTCCAAGCGGCAGCCTATGGTCTCTCGTTCCAGTGCTGAGGCTGAGTATCGTGCGGTGGCCAATGCCGTCGCCGAGTATTCGTGGATTCGCCAGCTGCTTCAGGAGCTCTCTTGCCCTGTTGACCGTGCCACGGTGGTCTACTGCGACAACGTCTCGGCGGTCTACCTCTCCGCTAACCCGGTGCATCATCGACGGACCAAGCATATTGAGTTGGATATTCATTTTGTTCAGGAACAGGTGGCCCTTGGCCATATTCGTGTTTTGCACGTCCCTACTTCCCAACAATTTGCCGATATCATGACCAAGGGCTTACCTACAGCGTCATTTGAGGAGTTCCGGTCCAGTCTTCGCGTCAGCTGCGGTGCCGCTTTGACTGCGCGGAGGTGTTGAGTATATGTGTTATGTGCATATTGTGTATTGGACCTGCCTCCTAGTTCTTTGTATAGTTGAGGTCCGTGGCGCACCTTTGTACATCATATATACGTGCCTATGCATGAAAGGCAATACATCATGCAATTCACATATTCTACACTTAGAAGTTAGAAATAATTTCAGACAACAGATGTAGCATTTATTCTATTTTTTTGAGAAGAGTAGGTTGAAGATGTTGTATCAATGTTAGCTGCGTCCATTAGTATTGACACGCGAGAATATCTTAATACGGTAATTAAGAAAAAAATTGGACTGTAATTGTTCATTACATGTGGTATGTTTATTATAAATAAGTCTATAGTTAGGAAACCGGTGGTCTACTTTGTTATGTCTCAATAATCTAAATTTTCTATGTTGCTAATGTACTTAATGATGTATGTAATTAGGTAAAATAATTCATCTTAGTAGCAAACAAGGAGGAGATGACGTGATTGAAGAAATTGTGTTTCCATCTTCGCTGTCCCTTTTGAGGTGATGACCACATACATCGAAGTGGTACTTCATACTTTTGATAGCAGAAAGGAAAATCTGTGTTTAATATTGATGTTCATGTGATAATAGGTTGACTCCGTTCATATAATACCGGTGATGGATATCTATTTGAACTATTTTGACGCTTAATTGCATTCGCAAGTACATCCATATTGGAGCTGAGATATAAATGATGTCATAATTTTGTTAATATTTTTTATATTGATGTACTGTTGTGAATAATGTGCATGCCGCTGCGAATAATATTATTTGTAAATAAATGATTATTATCGTATGATATAAAAAATTTATTAAAACCGGAAGATATCAAAAGTTTTACCCATATGATATTAAAATGTTATTATCACACTATTCTGTTTAGTGGTTGTTTGGATAGCGAGTAATTACCCTCAGTTTTGTCAAAACCTGCTGTAAGAAAATTTTGTAGAAAACCAATTTTTACTAATAGTCATTTTTCCGAATGCTTAGTTTTTGCATGTTACGATAACCAATTTAGGATATTATTGGGGTAGTTAGAGAAAAGCAAACAAAGTTTTAGTTTGTTACGCTGCTAGACGAGTTTGAGAAAAATGATTCTAAAAACAAACCGAATATTTATTTGAACTATTTTGACACTTAATTGCATTGACAAGCACATCCATATTGGAGCTGAGGTATAAATGACGCCGTAATTTTATTAATATTTTTAAAACTGATGTATTGTTGTGAATAATGTGCATGCCGCCGCGAATATAATTATTTGTAAATAAATGATTATTATTGTATGATATGAAAAAAATTATATAAACCGGAAGATAGTAAATGTTTTACTCTGGTAGAAGAGTTTTAGTTTGTTACGTTGGTAGACGAGTTTGAGAAAAAATAGATCTCTAAATACTCGTTAACCAAACAACCCCTTAAAGTCTAAGCAAATGATTCTTAAAAACAAACCGAATATGTGTAATGAAAATATGGTTATTATTTTAGTCTTATGATATGTAAATGTTGTCATCGTACTACTACTAAATGTTCAGTTACTAATTATTTGAAATGTAAATATGGATGTTGGTTAGGTGCTATGGAAATTTTAGTAGTGTACTATGGGGACGTCTTACGCGACGGTCCTTTCAGAGTGGACGTGTCATCGTGCGAGTTGACTACAATTGTAGTGAGAGACATGGTGAATGTGGGTTATGCAGCAGTCAGAAGGTGCATCCGAGCAGTGTTTGGCCCAGGGATGCAGGGAAAAAAATTGACAATGGAGGCCTTTGTCGTTGACGGAGGAAATGATGGGACAGTTGCCCGTTGGGGTTTGTGGCCTGTCACAGGTGATCAGTCGTGGGGGTCGTACATGAGGTTTGCAAGCAATCCGAATAACTCAATGTTTGGTCAGCCGATGGTGTATGTGGAGTTCATTTCAGTCACTGATGTTGCCGGATGCAGTAGCAGGGGTAGTGAGGTCGAGTTGGCCATCACATCAGCCCCTAGCATCGGCCCATCGGAACCGACAGACGGCCAGCCTGTGTATGCCACATGATATTGGTCTGCGGCCGTTGACATGAGCGAACACATGGAGGGATTGCCGGAGGCGCTATATGATGACGATCATTCTTCCGCGTCTTCAGACTCAAGCGAAGAAGCAGATGTTCCTCCTCAGAGGGCGGTCGCGGCGACACTGCAACCTGGGTTATTACAGGATATGAGCATCACTAATGAAATTCACTCTATTTCTGGCCTAGAAGCGGGAAGCCTGGAGGTTGGGCAGGTTTCCCAAACAAGAAGTCTGCTTACCAGGAAATGGGTAGCTATGCAATCGCCCTCCACCACCAGCATAGAGTGAAGCAGTCTGATATAAAAGAGTTGAAGGTCATATGCATCCACTCCGTGAATGGTTGCCGTGGAAGAGTTCTCGCTAGACTGAAGCCAAGGGTATGCCAGTCATGGCATATCACAAAAATAGTGGAGCATAACTGTGAGCAAACTGGGACTCTTTCAAATCACTGCAATGTGACTGCAAGATATCTGGCACAGCAGATGGAAACCATCGTGTAGGAAAGTCTTAACATTAGTATTAGGGCTTTGCAAAAAGCTTCATAAGATCAAATTGGCTTCCCTGTCAGCTACAACAAGGCTAGGCGTGCGAAGGAAAAGATATTCCAGAACTTGTATGGAACCTATGAGCAGGCCTGTTCTTATGCCCCGAGAATGCTTCATCAGATAGCAAGTGCTAATAGGGGGACTCAAGTTTGGTGGAGAGAATGTCCAAACCCAATGAACCCGGGTGGGCTAATCCTGGACCGCTTATTCTGGGCATTCGCCCAGACTATACAAGCCTTCAGGCAGTGTCACTCGGTATTATCAGTTGATGGTACCTTTCTCACTGGAAAGTACAAGGGCACACTATTGGTGGCAATTGCAGCAGATGCAAATAATCAGCTTCTTCCTATTTCATATGCAATGGTCGAGAGCGAGAACAAAGATAGCTTGTGGTTCCTGAGCTGCGTGAAGATGGGTGTCGTGAAAGAGCGTAAAGGTGTTTGCATCATCTCTGATCGCAACACTGGATTATTAAGTGCTCTTGACATAATTAAGGCGTCATCAGAAGAGTGGGGGTGGCCGGTTCTAGAGGGAAGGTGGTGCATGAGGCATTTGGCAGCAAACTTTTACTCCAAATTCAAAAACAAGGATTGGTTCAAGTTATTCAAGAGGATGTGCATGCAGAAAACTGAAGCCAAAATGAATGCAATTTGAGCAGGTATCAATAGCGAGATCGAGCGCGCGGCCTTGCCGTAGAGAGAAGACCGGAGGGGTCATAGGACGCCCATAAATTTGAGCCAGTGGATCGGCGAGAATTTCCCTCATTTGTACGAGTGGGCGCATGCTCACGACATTGGGGCTCGGTATGGAATAATGACCAGCAACATGTCAGAGGTGTATAATGGTGTTCTTAAAGGGGTCGAGCACTGCCTATCACAACCCTAATTGAAGAAACTTGGAACCAGACACTGTCATACTTTGCAGACAGGGTCACCGTCGCCAATGCACAAGTTGAATTGAACAAGCCATGGTATGAGAAGATGCAAAGACATCTAGACAAGAAAGCAAAGAAGTCCCAAAGTCATGGCTGCAGGAAAGTGGACGCACTTAGGAATAAGTGGGAGGTCAATGTGCGAGCCAAGTACGTTAAGGGTCACCACAGAGGATCAAAAAAGCAAGCTGTCACCCTCAGCCCAATGTCCTGTGAGTGCACTTGTAACAAGCCAAAGCTTGAGCACTACCCTTGCAGTCATGTGCACCGGGCGGCTGCTGATGAAAAAAATCAGTGTAAAGCCATACATATCACCGTACTTCAACATGTACAATCTATACAACACTTGGAACAGTGAGTTCTGGGCCTAGGGCATTGATATGAACTACAAAATGCTGTGGCCAGATGGGCCGAAATGGGTTCTGAACACCGACTTGATGAGAACCGCCAAGGTACGACGTCAGTCTAGGCGTCATCGCAATGACATGGACTATAGCCATATGGGAGAACCAAGGCGATGCCATGTTTGCAGGTGTACTGGACATTCACGTAGAGAATGCCCGTATAGAGCCAACAACACCACATGTTGTTGATATATCTGTACTCGCTATGTCTATTTATATTCGTACTCGTTATGTGCACTTGTATTTAATTTAAATTGAATCTCTTTGTATTTTTGTACTCATGATGTTAACTTCAGATAATTAATGTAAATAGTATATCTTTGTATTTTTAAGTTATTTTTTATTTGCATTTGTATTTGTGTCTTCCTCATAATTTATATTTGTATGTTTGTGTGCAAGTTATGGCTGAAGTGCCAGTGCTTTTGCAGGGGCCCCATGACGCCGGCCACCGTTGCCACCTATTTTTGAACCTAAATACTAAACATGATTATCGGACTTCCAGACTTCGAACCGTAAAGAAAACATGGCCAATACACAATTCTTTCCTTGCTCACCTTGACGCTTATGGACTACATGGTTTTGCTAGGCTCACATCATGCGAAGACCAATTATGTTCGGACCCATCCCTTTCGACATCCCTCGTTGACCGATGGAGACCTGGAACCCATACCTTTCACTTTCGTTTTGGGGAGCTTGCACCTACACTGAAAGATGTTTCTATGCTCACTGCTCTACCAATTAGAGGTGAGCCGTTAGTCTCTCCTCGTGTGTCTCCATCTTGGACATTAGATATAGCAGCCCGTCTTGGGATGGCAATGCCAGAATCACAACGTTCTGGTGGCCCTCAGTGCATCCCACTCGCTTGGCTTCGTGACAACTTTCATATTTTATCTAGCTACGCTGATTCTGAGACGAGAAAAAGACATCTGTTTGCATATTTGTTGTGGCTCCTCGGGACTCTATTTCCAAATTTACACGGGGACGTAGTTCTCCCTGGTGTCATCTACATTGTAGAGAATATGGTAGATGAATCTTTACCCGAGCAGCCAAAATACAGGTTTGGTTCTACCATGTTATGTCATACATATAGAGGCTTGTGTGATGCCACACAAAAAACTTCTTCCGCACAAAAAGCTCCATTACTTTGTGTCGCATAGGAGTTTCTACAGTTGTGGTCCTAGGAATACCTCCCTGTAGGACGACCTCGTATACTAAATCCCGTACACCCATACGATTGTAGCGAGGGCAACAGTGCAACTATGGCCACCAGGTGGACAAAGGCACGGAAACAATGGTGTCCAAATATTGTGAAAAATTGTTACCCTATATACCACCAGCAGTTTGAGATACTTTATGAGTCAGAAGTCACATGGAACCCGTGGACTCATGACCAGATACAAATGGTCTTTGATATACGACCCATTAGAGCAGACATCTTGAGCGATAGTGCATTTTGGCTGACTCGCTGCAACTTATTGTTCCTGTGGTGTGTCGAGCCTTACAACCCAGAGCGTGTCATGAGATAGTTCGATCACTATCAAGAGATTCCACCACCTTTTCCAGGACGTATCAATGAGGAAACCCATAAGTAAGATGTGAGCTCCCTAAATAGTTAGTGTCTTTTTTAATTTACTAAACTCACACTTTGTTACATAATTTGAAGGCTAACCAATATGGGCAAGGGTTGGAGTTGTTACGATTGGAGGGAACACAACATTCAATGGGTACACAAGTGGGAAAATGAAGCGCTAGCAGATATAGTGCATCAACTTAGGTACATTTTATTTACATTATTTTATTACGATGACCATACGATGCGTGAATATGCTTTGCTTTCATCACAACGGCTGATGTAATTATTTAATTTTGCAGATCGTACGATGGAAGTACAAATCAAGCATACAAGCAGTGATACTGCATCAGCACACGTCCTAGCCTGGCCAGTCAACCAGCTATGGTACCAACACATCTCACACAGGAGGAGCAGATGCAGAGACATATTAAGCTACATGCAGCTTACTATCATGACCAGCTGGTAATCACTTGTAACTTTTTTAGGTCCATCATTTCATAACCATTTCAACCAAATAACAACCAAATATTGTTTAGCTTGAAACTTGCAATGAAGTAGGGAAGATGGCGGCGGAAAGCATGCCGACCCGGGGCCCAGGTCGCAAGTCATTCCAGAATCGTCTTAAAGACTACATGGCAACAAAGTTCAGATGCGGTAGAGGCGATGACATTGTCACTGGAGTGTACAGCATGTCGGTAGTGAGGTTAGCCAGACCGAGTGCAGCGCCGTTGTCCAGACCGAGTGAGGCGCGTACGAGCCATGGGCAGTGGGAGGAGGGTACGAGTACTACAACGGCATTGCCACGACATGAATCATCTCTGCCACTGCATCGCTCTTCCTCGGTGTAGGTTCGTCAGGGGCAGACATCTCAGGACCATGGCACGGGCTTGGATTCGATGCCCGAGCAGACTCTTTCCCCGAACCCATATGCGTACACAGGATATGGCGCATACACCCAAGGTGAGGGATCTCAGTCGTATCTCTCCGCACGAGGGATCTCCATGCCCGAGGAGACTCGTGTCCCAGATTTAAACCAGTACCACGTACAATGGCCAGACAGTACATGCGAGGGATCTGATCAGGTAGTCATGTTTACATTTCAATGCATTTAATATCATATATTATCCTCTAACAATTTGTTTACAATGTTTCTATCTGTAGGACATACCTGATGTTAATTGGGACGATGAGGACACCCAACATGGCCTCAACACATGCATCCGGGGAGCTTCACATGATCATGGCGACACAGTTACATCATTAGTTACAGAGTTCTTCGGAGGGGATGTTATTGGCTCATCTTTTATCCCCAAGGAGTCACAACCATACACCTACAATTACGCACCAGGTTCGCAACAAGGATTCCAGACTCCACCACCTATGCACGAGTCGTAAACACATGAAGCCGAAGTGGAGTATGGCCGCGGTCTTCGTGTAACTCGACCACCTAATTGTTTGTCGCTTTCCGGTCCTAAGTAAAGGCCAGGTGGCCGTCGTCGACTAGGGTTATTCATCTATCCATGTGTGCGACCCATTGTATCTACATATGTCAGTATCAGACTTTCTGATTTAAACATCTATGTATGCTCAAAGAAAAATGCACTAGTCGGCAACAATGTCTCCCGCCTATATCTCCCGCCATACTATCCCACTTCTGAGTTCCCGCGTATACATCGCACCGCCCTTTCCCGCCTATATCTCCCACCATACTTTCCTGCTTCTGTGTTCCCGCCATACTAGGCCGAAATGATTTTTTTTTAATTTTGCCTTATGAATATTGTGCAACCATTGCCCATCTTAGACATTGGAAAAATATATTTTCGCGCAACCCTTTCCCCTCAATATTTTCCCGCCAACTCTTTCCCTCCATATGTTCTCGCCACCCGTTTCCCGCCAACCCCTTCCCGCCATATCTTCCCGCCACCCATTTCCCGCCAACCCCTCCCCGCCATATGTTCCCGCCAACCCTTTCCCGCCATACCGCACACATTCTTTCCCGCCATTTTCTCCTCTCTACATATAAAACCCCCTTCACACGGAGGTGGATAAGCAGTCCAGTGTAGTGTAGTCGAGATGTCCCATTATCCTTTCGATCGTAGTTTTCACCCTAGGATGAGCAAATGTCTTTTGAGGCTAGCCACCGATTTCAGGATGGACAATAGGATAGTTCAATGGGACGAACTCACTGGTAGTGACACCATAATGAATGAGTTGGCTCACAAATTACGTAGGTCTCGGTGGCCTGAAAGGACCTATGAGCAGGTACATAAAGAAATTCTTAGGTTGCATGAAAGGTGGAAGAAGGTAGTGGAGCCGAAGAGTGAAACTTTCAGAAGGACTGCAACAAAGAATCCATATTTATGGACTGATGACAGCGAGGACGAAGATGATATCTTCAAGGCGCTGCTTCCAGGTTCTGCATCGTTGAAGGGAAAGAGTTCTGCATAGTCCAAGGGCAAGAGTTCTGCATCCTCAAAGGGCAAGAGTTCTACATCGTCCAAGGGTAAGAGTTCTGCATCCTCGAAGGGCAAGAGTTCTGCATCGACGGAGGATGACGATGATGCCTTCATGTAGTTTTTAAGCTGTATTCCAGTTCTACCGTTTAATTCAGATGTACTTGCATTATTAGTTTGTACTGTCTTATTGTAGGGAATTATTTTTCTATCTTAATTTCATTTCATAGTTGTTGCACAACGTTCAATAATTAGTGGAGGGAAAGAAAATGCCACATTTTATTCTAAAACTATGTTTTTTTTCATTGCGACACGGTACAACTGAAAATAAGATACATCGTACTATTGAAATAAAGCTACATTTAACTACTGAAATAAAGCTACATTAAACTGCAAAAATTAAGATACAAATGAGTGCAAAATTTAAAATACTACCACAGGAATCTACTGAGTCCAGCATGGATATTTTCCTTTTCCATCGCCAGCTTCTTCTGCTGCCTTGGCTCACGAGCCCTTTCTTTCTTTCTCTGTCTCTCCGCCTCACGAGCCTCCTTTCGCTGTCGTTCCTACTCCTCCATGCGACGAGCCTCTTCCCTATTTTTCTTTCCTAAATCCTGAAAAAACGGTGTTGCTCCGCATAGTATTCTTTTAACTCTCTCTCTTGCTTTGCTTTCTCCTCAGCTTCCGCCTTCTCGCGTCGCTCTTCCACATAGAAACTATTCCATGCATGGCGACTTCTTTCATGAATCTCAGTCACTGCCCAAGCCGGTATCTCTGTGTCACTCCAACGATAGTACATGCACAGAGGCGGAGGAGACTACAACAAGAAACAAGAATGTTATTAAAGAATCAATCAAAATACCAACAATATCTATTCGTGATGGTTAAAGCATACCGGAGGCTTGTCGTACTCTGAAATAGCTACGGATGGATCTTCCTCATAATTGGCGCACATGAAAAACTTCATGCCCAACCAATCTGAAAAATCCTTCACCTCCTTCACCTTGCAAAGATCGCCACACCAACACCGCAGGACTGCCACCCCCAGAGGCAAACTTGCATTCTTCATTTTCCTCGGCCTAATGCTTTGATCTGAGCAAGGCAAACTCATACCGACTGAAAAAGGCGGACACACTTTGCACAGTGGCGATTTCAAGGGTGGCTGGACGGCGGATGATGAGAGCCTTAGTGCCTTGTTTTATAGGCTCGGATGACAAATGATGGCGAGAAAATAGGCGCAAACAGACGAAATTTTAGAGGAGAAATACACGTGATTCAAGCAGTGCAGAGGAGCACCGTAGAGTGTCGGCACAAGTGTAAAAAATGCACCTAGCGCACAACATCGGATTCCCACCCATGGAAATGAGCGTCGTCGCGTGGGAATCATCGTCGTATGCCACAGCACAAGCTGGCAGGCCGCATGCAGCAGAAACAGTGCGGCCGCCTCCAGTAGTGGTGGCGTGGCCCACTGTCTCGTCACGCGTGCAATAGGTGCTGTCTGCCTGGCCACGACAGTAGCAGTGCCGGCCACCTCACCTAGTGGCGCGTGGCCCACCTCACCTGGCACGTTCCGTCGCAGCGGTAGGGTGGCACCAAAATCCGTAATCTGCAACTGGCTGCCTCGTCCTTTGGCGGCAGGGCTGGCCGCCTCCTAGCGTGGCGGCAGGCGCCACGTGTCAGCTGTCGTGCCTGCCGCCACAGCTGAGGGGGTCTCTTTTGTCACTTATATCCGCAGGTAGTCCTTTCTGTCAAATGCGTTCGGTAACCAGTCCTTTTCGACAAAAAATCCCCAATTGAGAGCAAACTTGTCCTCAAGGTTGAAAATCAGGGAAAACCTTCAGAATGAAATCTGAATCCTCCCAGGTAGTTTCTTCTATTGGCAAATGTATCAATTTGACCAGTCATTGCACCACTAGAACACTGATTTCTCCTTGGACTCTGGGAATTAATTTTCTTTCAAGTACATCCAGTTCTGATGATTCCTTTCTCATCAATCAGAGGTAGTTTTGATGTTGGAACAACTCCATCCCCAATGTGTTTCTTAAGCTGGCTCACATGAAATGTGGGATGCAATTTGCAGTCCTCAGGAAGCAGTAGCATGTAACGACCCGAGACCGACGCTCCAGAAGTCTTCCATTTATTTTCGTTGTTGCGTGTGTTTCTTTTGTTTGTTGCATCCTTCATTGCATCATTTGCATTGCATCATGTCATCATGCACCCCTTTTTAAAACTCAACTAAATAAATTGCATAGATCGTTGATCTATTTAAATCAAGGGAATTCACATGGTGATTTCTCTTTATAACATATCCTCCCAATATTTTAGGGAGCTAAAATAAATATTCCATTAATTTGGAATTCACCATAACACACGTGCAATTTAATTCCATGCCTTTTTCTATCTCACTTGTTGACCTCCAACTTTGCCCATTTATTCTTTCATCACTTTTCCAGGCAACGCCTAAGTTCTCAATATTTTTGGACCTTCCAAACCCCCAACTTCCTATTCAAACCATTTGAATTTAATTCAAATGAGTTTGAATCCAAACTTCACACACACGCTCACTTCTATTTTCTTGGATCAAGCTCATTTTTATGAGTCGGGAAACTAAACCCCATGCTCAAATTCTTTCCCTAACACTCTCTTTCTTTTTCTTCTCTCTAATTCTTTCTCCTAAAGAATAAAAGGGAGGGAGAGAGAGCTTGCGCCCATCGGCCTCTTGGGCCTGACCAACCAGGCCGACCGGCCCACCTAAACCCTCTATAACCCTAGCCCGATCGAACCCCCCCTCTCGCTCCCCTGCTCGATCCACCCAGCGCCACCACTCAACGACGCACACACACATCCAGGGCCAGGAGGAGTGCCCGCGCCCGATTCCCATGGCGCGCCTCCCCTGCTAGAAGCACCACCGGCAACCGAGGCCGCCGGAGCACACCCGCCGACCTCCTCTGCTCCGCCTCCTTAGCGCAAGCGCCGCCCCTTCATCACGCCTCCTCGCTGAGGCCCCTAGTTCATCCTCCACGCCATGGCTAATCCGACCCCAAGCTCCTACTACAGCCGCTGCTTCCCAGGTCCTCCCCTACTTCTCCGTCTTCGTCCTCGGCCAGACAGCATCGACCGGCCTCGCCTCCAAGCCACTAGAGCCTCGCCGCTGTTGCCTCTGCTACGCGCACACGCTCGTACCGCATCGCCTGACCGCTCCTTGACCTACCGCGGGGGCCGCCTCCTTCACCGCCGCCTCAAGCCACGCCCATGGAGCCACCGCCGGCTTCCCGCACCGCTGCCGGGAATGGGTTTGCCGCCCTGATCTGCCCAACTCCAGCCTCTCTTGCAACACTCTTACACGCGACCCTCGTTGGCCTTCGATCCCCTGCCCGATGCCAAGACCGCAACTCCTTGTTCTCGTGGACGCAAGTTCTCTTTCCCTCCCTTTTATTCTTTAGTAGAAAAGAATTAGAGAGAAGAAAAAGAAAGAGAGTGTTAGGGAAAGAGACATCTTCAAGACCAGGAACGCCCTGTCCAAGACCGACAAGTACCACTACGACCATCCCTCGCCAAGACCCCTTGAATGACTTGGATTCATCAAGTGTGCAACGAGCAGTGTACAACTACGTGGATTCACCGAGTACCCTTTGCTTACACCAAGTTCGACCATATGGATACGACAAGTTCCTCTCTGGGCATGTACGACTACCGTTGCCAAGAACGCGAGTACCACTACCATCGCCTTGTAAGACTACTTCGACGATGACCCGTGAACAAATACATCCCATCGAACCCGAACCATCTCGAATGCACGCTTTGAAGGTATAACCACGATATGACGTCCGTGAATGAATGCATGTGTGTTGTATGAGATGCTCGTGTTTGCACCTTGTCTGAGTTGTCATTGCACGTTCCTCCTTGTTTTCCATGCCGTCGACCCGTGGGAATCCGGTAACCGGGATCACCCCACCATCTTTTGCATGTTCCGTACATCCACACTTTCTTTTGCACCGACATCTCGATGAGTTGTCGGATCATCGGAATGTTGCCGTGGCACCCTTTTCGTTCCGCCATGGTGACCAAATGCTTCATAACATGCTGATGTCAACATTTTCATAAAATTGCATAAGACTTGTATATGTCATCCACATCATGATAACAACATTTAAAATGTTTAAAATTGTTGTTTGCATTAAATTGCTAAATGGCATGTGGGAGTTTACCAGAATTATTGTTTGTTATTTCCGGCCTCATTTAAACTTGCCTAAATAGTTAGTTTACTCATGCTTCACCTTTTTCCATGTTAACCAACATTTAATCTTGTCTTGTCATAAACGAGAGCAAACTAAATAATTTGAATGTGGTGTTTCGTCAATATGCAACTCGTTGCATATTGAGTTCCACTTAATGTGTAGTATCATTTGTTGCACTTTGCCATGCCATGCCTTATTAAACCGGACATGCATCATACTTGATTGTGCATCATGCCATGTTTATGTTATAGTTGTTTACCATGATGTTTGCTTCTTTTCGGTTGCGCTTCTCCTTGATAGTTTTGGTTACGTTGCGATTGTGAGGAGCCGTTCGACTATGTTGGTTCGTCTACTTCATGGCCCGGTCTTCTTCCTAGCGGGATTTCAGGCAAGATGACCATTACCCTGGATACCACTACTATCTTTGCTTTGCTAGTTGTCTCGATGCTATTGCTGTGTCACGCTACCTACAACTTGTTTATCAAACCTCCTAATATGCCATGAAACAACCTCTAACCTTTTCCCCATCCCAGCAAACCGTTGTTTGGCTATGTTACCACGTTGCTTAGCCCCTCTTATAGCGTTGCTAGTTGCAGGTGCAGTTGTAGTTTATTCCATGTCGGAACATGGATTTCATGGGATATCACAATACCTCTTATTTAATTAATGCTATATACTTGGTAAAGGGTGGAAGGCTTAGCCTTTTGCCTGGTGTTTTGTTCCACTCTTGCCGCCCTAGTTTTCGTCATATCGGTGTTATGTTCCTTGATTTTTCGTTCCTAACACGGTTGGGGTTTATGGCCCCCCTTGACAGTTCGCTTTGAATAAAACTCTTCCAGCAAGGCCCAACATTGGTTTTAACATTTGCCAACATAATAATACTGAATTAATTAATTAACTCATCGGGCGTCATGAACCCGAGGATTCTTATTCCACATATTACAAGGGGCCAGTGCTGATGGTGTTGGTCCCAAATGGGCAGCCTGCGGGGCCACCACGGGGAAACCCGAGGATCTGGTTTTACTCGTAGCTTGTCCCATCCGATCGTGGCCTAAGACGAGATATGCGCGGCTACTATCAGGGTGTCGGCACATCGGGAGGTCTTGCTGGACTTGTTTTACCATTGTCAAAATGTCTTGTGAACCGGGATTCCGAGTTTGACCGGGTTGTTCCGGGAGGAGGATTTTCCTCCGTTGATCGTGAGAGCTTGTCATGGGCTAAGTTGGGACACCCCTGCAGGGTTTAAACTTTCGAGAGCCGTGCCCGCGGTTATGTGGCAGATGGGAATTTTTAATATCCGGTTGTAGAGAACTTGACATCATATCCGATTTAAAATACACCAATCACGTGTGTAACCGTGACCGTTTCTTTTTGAGTAAGTTCGAGAAGAGAACACGGTGGGGTCATGTTTGAACATAAGTAGTTCAGGATCACTTCTTGATCATTACTAGTTTGCGACCATTTGCGTATTTTCTCATCTTACTCTTGTACTCGTAAGTTAGCCACCATACAATGCTTTGCTAGTCTTGATACCCATGGTAATGGGATTGCTGAGTCCTCGTGGCTCACAGATTACTACAACAACAGTTGTAGGTACAAGTAATGCCATGATCTGACGTGAGAGCGATGCTTGCTTGCTTTTGGAGTTCTTCTTCTTCTTCGATCAAGGGATAGGTTCCATGTCGGGAGCCTAGGCTTAGCAGGGTGGATGTCATTCTTCTTTTTTGTTTGATTACATACGTAGTCAGATCCTGCTCTTTTGTATGATGATTGCTATGTATTGATGAGCTATTGTATTCGTGTTGTAGCTTGTGGTGAGTGTAAGCCTTTATCTTGTATTCTCATCTATTCAGTACACGGTATGTTGTATTGATGTCCACTTTGCTTGATGTCCACTTTGCTACGCGCTCGAAATGCGATTGTGCCCTGATCATGAGTTCATCACGTGATTGGGATAGAATCGCCTCTTGGGTGCTACATAGCAGTACCTTGTAAGCAGTTGCAACTCCATCTCCATATGTGAAGGCTTCCCAAAGCCCTGTAAATAGAGGCCCTCACCTCAACTTTGTACCCAGACTATGTACCCACTACCTATAATAGAACTTGTTGTTCTTATCTAAGATCTTGGAGTAGATCTTGTGCTCTAGGAGTTCTGGATTGAACTCTTGCTGCCATATCGGCCTACATTCGTCTCTAGAGTGATATCTAGCGCAACTCGTTGAAGTTGTTCCTTCAACATTTGTGCTGTACACATTGTAGCAACAAGGTGGAGTTGCTCCTCCAAAACCTTTGTCCTGCTTCACTCAGGTAGCTGGAACATAGGGTCTCTGACAGGGAAGCTTCGGGAGCTAGTTGATGCAACGATGAGGAGAGGTGTTGATATCCTTTGCATCCAAGAAACCAAATGGAGGGGATAGAAGGCGAAGGAGGTGGAGGATACCGGCTTCAAGCTGTGATACATGGGGACGGCTGCAAACAGAAATGGCGTTGACATCTTGATCAACAAGAGCCTCAAGTATGGAGTGGTAGACGTCAAGAGACATGGGGACCAGTTATCCTCGTCAAGCTTGTAGTTGGGGACTTAGTTCTCAATGTTATCAACGCGTATGCCTTGCAAGTAGGCCACAATGAGAACACCAAGAGGGAGTTCTGGGAAGGCCTGGAGGACATGGTTAGGAGTGTACCGATTGGCGAGAAGCTCTTCATAGGAGGAGACCTCAATGGCCACATGGGTACTGTTGGAAATATGCCCTAGAGGCAATAATAAAAGCATTATTATTATATTTCCTTGTTCATGATAATTGTCTTTATTCATGCTATAATTGTGTTATCCGGAAATCGTAATACATGTGTGAATAACAGACACCAACATGTCCCTAGTGAGCCTCTAGTTGACTAGCTCGTTGATCAACAGATAGTTATGGTTTCCTGACTATGGACACTGGATGTCATTGATAACGAGATCACATCATTAGGAGAATGATGTGATGGACAAGACCCAATCCTAAACATAGCACAAGATCGTATAGTTCGTTTGCTAGAGTTTTCCAATGTCAAAGTATCTTTTCCTTAGACCATGGGATCGTGTAACTCCCGGATACCGTAGGAGTGCTTTGGGTATGCCAAACGTCACAACGTAACTGGGTGACTATAAAGGTAGACTACGGGTATCTCCGAAAATGTCTGTTGGGTGACATGGATCAAGACTGGGATTTGTCACTCCGTATGACGGAGAGGTATCACTGGGCCCACTCGGTAATGCATCATCATAATGAGCTCAGAGTGACCAAGTGTCTGGTCATGGGATCATGCATTACGGTACGAGTAAAGTGACTTGCCGGTAACGAGATTGAACGAGGTATTGGGATACCGACGATCGAATCTCGGGCAAGTAACATATCGATAGACAAAGGGAATAGCGTACGGGATTGATTGAATCCTCGACATCGTGGTTCATCCGATGAGATCATCGTGGAGCATGTGGGAGCCAACATGGGTATCCAGATCCCGCTGTTGGTTATTGACCGGAGATTCGTCTCGGTCATGTCTGCTTGTCTCCCGAACCCGTAGGGTCTACACACTTAAGGTTCGGTGACGCTAGGGTTATGAAGATATGTATATGCAGAAACCCGAATGTTGTTCGGAGTCCCGGATGAGATCCCGGACGTCACGAGGAGTTCCGGAATGGTCCAGAGGTAAAGAATTATATATAGGAAGTGCTATTTAGGGCATCGGGACAAGTTTTGGGGTTATCGGTATTGTACCGGGACCACCGGAAGGGTCCCGGGGGTCCACCGGGTGGGTCCACCTGTCCCGGGGGGCCACATGGGCTGTAGGGGGTGCGCCTTGGCCTAGATGGGCCAAGGGCACCAGCCCCTATAGGCCCATGCGCCTAGGGTTTCCACCATGGAAGAGTCCATGTGGTGGAAGGCACCCCTAGGTGCCTTGGGGGGGAGGGAAACCTCCCCTTGGCCGCCGCCCCCCTAGTAGATCTCATCTACTAGGGCCGGCGCCCCCCCTGGCACCCCTATATATAGTGGGGGGGAGAGGAGGGATTTTACACCAGCCCCTGGCGCCTCCACCTCCCCCCGTTACGTCTCTCCCTCGTAGTCTCGGCGAAGCCCTGCTGCTGTGACGCCCTGCATCCACCACCACGCCGTCGTGCTGCTGGATCTTCATCAACCTCTCCTTCCCCCTTGCTGGATCAAGAAGGAGGAGACGTCTCCCGTCCCGTACGTGTGTTGAACGCGGAGGTGCCGTCCGTTCGGCGCTGGTCATTGGTGATTTGGATCACGTCGAGTACGACTACATCATCACCTTGCAAGCTTCCGCACGCGATCTACAAGTGGTATGTAGATGCAAACTCTCTCCCTAGACTCGTTGCTTAGATGAACTCATAGATGGATCTTGGTGAAACCGTAGGAAAAATTTTAATTTTCTGCAACGTTCCCCAACAGTCTGTTGGAAATATGCCCTAAAGGCAATAATAAAAGTATTATTATATTTCATTGTTCATGATAATTGTCTTTTATTCATGCTATAACTGTATTATCCGGAAATCGTAATACACGTGTGAATACTTAGACCACACTATGTCCCTGGTAAGCCTCTAGTTGACCAGCTCGTTGTGATCAACAGATAGTCATGGTTTCCTGACTATGGACATTGGATGTCGTTGATAACGGGATCACATCATTAGGAGAATGATGTGATGGACAAGACCCAATCCTAAGCATAGCATAAAAGATCGTGTAGTTCGTTTTGCTAGAGCTTTGCAAGTGTCAAGTATCTCTTCCTTCGACCATGAGATCGTGTAACTCCCGGATACCGTAAGAGTGCCTTGGGTGTATCAAACGTCACAACGTAACTGGGTGACTATAAAGGTGCATTACAGGTATCTCCGAAAGTAGCTGTTGGGTTGACACGGATCGAGACTGGGATTTGTCACTCCGTATGACGGAGAGGTATCTCTGGGCCCACTCGGTAATGCATCATCATATTGAGCTCAATGTGACCAAGCTGTTGGACACGGGATCATGCATTACGGTACGAGTAAATTGACTTGCCGGTAACGAGACTGAACAAGGTATTGGGATACCGACGATCGAGTCTCGGGCAAGTAACGTACCGATTGACAAAGGGAATTGCATACAGGGTTTGATCGAATCCTCGACATCGTGGTTCATCCGATGACAACATCGAGGAGCATGTGGGAGCCATCATGGGTATCCAGATCCCGCTGATGGTTATTGACTGAGAGCGTCTCGGTCATGTCTGCATGTCTCCCGAACCCGTAGGGTCTACACACTTAAGGTTCGGTGACGCTAGGGTTATGAAGATATGGATATGCAGAAACCCGAATGTTGTTCGGAGTCCCGGATGAGATCCCGGACGTCACGAGGAGTTCCGGAATGGTCCGGAGGTAAAGAATTATATATAGGAAGTGCTATTTCGGGCATCGGGACAAGTTTCGGGGTTATCGGTATTGTACCGGGACCACCGGAAGGGTCCCGGGGGTCCACCGGGTGGGGCCACCTGTCCCGGGGGGGCACATGGGCTGTAGGGGGTGCGCCTTGGCCATCATGGGCCAAGGGCACAAGCCCCTATAGGCCCATGCGCCTAGGGTTTCCCCCTAGGAGGAGTCCTAGTGGTGGAAGGCACCCCTAGGTGCCTTGGGGGGAGGGAAACCTCCCCTAGGCCGCCGCCCCCCCTAGTAGATCTCATCTACTAGGGCCGGCGCCCCCCTGGCACCCCTATATATAGTGGGGGAGAGGAGGGACTTCATACACCAGCCCCTGGCGCCTCCACCTCCCCCCGTTACGTCTCTCCCTCGTAGTCTCGGCGAAGCCCTGCTGCTGTGACGCCCTGCATCCACCACCACGCCGTCGTGCTGCTGGATCTTCATCAACCTCTCCTCCCCCCTTGCTGGATCAAGAAGGAGGAGACGTCTCCCGTCCCGTACGTGTGTTGAACGCGGAGGTGCCGTCCGTTCGGCGCTGGTCATCGGTGATTTGGATCACGTCGAGTACGACTACATCATCACCGTTCTTTTGAACGCTTCCGTGCGCAATCTACAAAGGTATGTAGATGCATCTAATCACTCGTTGCTAGATGAACTCCTAGATGATCTTGGTGAAACGAGTAGGAAAATTTTTGTTTTCTGCAACGTTCCCCAACAGTGGCATCATGAGCTAGGTCTATGCGTAGTTCTTCTTGCGCGAGTAGAACACAATTTGTTGTGGGCGTAGATTTGTCAACTCTCTTGCCGTTACTAGTCCTTTCTTGCTTCAGCGGTATTGTGGGATGAAGCGGCCCGGACCAACCTTACACGTACGCTTACGTGAGACCGGTTCCACCGACTAACATGCACTAGTTGCATAAGGTGGCTGGCGGGTGTCTGTCTCTCTCACTTTAGTTGGAGCGGAATCGATGAACATGGTCCTTATGAAGGGTAAATAGAAGTTGACAAATCACGTTGTGGCTTTAACATAGGTAAGAAAACGTTCTTGCTAGAACCCTAAGTCAGCCACGTAAAACTTGCAACAACAATTAGAGGACGTCTAACTTGTTTTTGCAGCAAGTGGTTTGTGATATGATATGGCCAAAGTTGTGATGAATGATGAATGATCTATATGTGATGTATGAGATGTTCATGCTATTGTAATAGGATTCACGACTTGCATGTCGATGAGTATGACAACCGGCAGGAGCCATAGGAGTTGTCTTTATTCTTTTTATGACCTGCGTGTCATCGAGAAACGCCATGTAAATTACTTTACTTTATTGCTAAACGCGTTAGCCATAGTAGTAGAAGTAATAGTTGGCGAGCAACTTCATGGAGACACGATGATGGAGATCATGATGATGGAGATCATGGTGTCAAGCCGGTGACAAGATGATCATGGAGCCCCAAGATGGAGATCAAAGGAGCTATGTGATATTGGCCATATCATGTCACGTTTGTTATTTGATTGCATGGGATGTTTATCATGTTTTGCATCTTGTTTACTTAGAACGACGGTAGTAAATAAGATGATCCCTCACAATAAATTCAAGAAGTGTTCCCCCTAACTGTGCACCGTTGCGACAGTTCGCTGTTTCAAAACACCACGTGATGATCGGGTGTTTTATTCAGACGTTCACATACAACAGGTGTAAGACAGATTTACACATGCAAACACTTAGGTTAACTTGACAAGCCTAGCATGTACAGACATGGCCTCGGAACACAGAAGACCGAAATGTTGAGCATGAGTCGTATAGAAGATACGATCAATATGAAGATGTTCACCGACGTTGACTAGTCCGTCACACGTGATGATCGGACACGGTCTAGTTAAACTCGGATCATGTAATACTTAGATGACTGGAGGGATGTCTAATCTAAGTGGGAGTTCATTAATAATTTGATTAGTTGAACTTAATTATCATGAACTTAGTCTAAATATTTTACAATATGTCTTGTAGATTAAATGGCCAACGTAGTCCTCAACTTCAACGCGTTCCTAGAGAAAACCAAGCTGAAAGACGATGGCAGCAACTATACGGACTGGGTCCGGAACCTGAGGATCATCCTCATAGCTGCCAAGAAAGATTATGTCCTACAAGCACCGCTTGGTGACGCACCCGTTCTCCCTGCAGAACAAGATGTTATGAACGCTTGGCAGGCACGTTCCGATGACTACTCCCTCATTCAGTGCGGCATGCTTTACAGCCTAGAGCCGGGGCTCCAAAAGCGTTTTGAGAGACATGGAGCATATGAGATGTTCGAAGAGCTGAAAATGGTTTTCCAAGCTCATGCCCGGGTCGAGAGATATGAAGTCTCCGACAAATTCTTCAGCTGTAAGATGGAGGAAAACAGTTCTGTCAGTGAGCACATACTCACTATGTCTGGGTTGCATAACCGCTTGACTCAGCTGGGAGTTAATCTCCCGGATGATGCGGTCATTGACAGAATCCTCCAGTCGCTTCCACCAAGCTACAAGAGCTTTGTGATGAACTTCAATATGTAGGGGATGGAAAAGACCATTCCTGAAGTATTTGCTATGCTGAAATCAGCAGAGGTAGAAGTCAGGAAGGAACATCAAGTGTTGATGGTCAATAAAACCACTAAGTTCAAGAAAGGCAAGGGTAAAAAGAACTTCAAGAAGGACGGCAAGGAGGTTGCCGCGCCCGGCAAGCAAGCTGCCGGGAAGAAGCCAAAGAATGGACCCAAGCCCGAGACTGAGTGCTTTTATTGCAAGGGAAGCGGTCACTGGAAGCGGAACTGCCCTAAGTACTTAGCGGATAAGAAGGCCGGCAAAACAAAAGGTATATGTGATATACATGTAATTGATGTGTACCTTACTAGTGCCCGTAGTGGCTCCTGGGTATTTGATACCGGTGCAGTTGCTCACATTTGTAACTCAAAGCAGGGGCTGCGGAATAAGCGGAAACTGGCAAAGGACGAGGTGACGATGCGCGTCGGGAATGGTTCGAAGGTCAATGTGATCGCCGTCGGCACGCTACCTCTGCATCTCCCTTCGGGATTAGTTTTAAACCTTAATAATTGTTATTTAGTGCCAGCTTTGAGCATGAACATTGTATCGGGATCTCGTTTAATTTGAGATGGCTACTCTTTTAAATCTGAGAATAATGGTTGTTCCATTTTTATGAGAGATATGTTTTATGGTCATGCTCCTATGGTGAATGGTTTATTCTTTATGAATCTCGAACGTGATGCTACACATGTTCATAATGTGAGTACCAAAAGAAGTAAGGTTGATAATGATAGTCCCACATACCTGTGGCACTGCCGCCTTGGTCACATAGGTGTCAAACGCATGAATAAGCTCCATGCTGATGGACTTTTAGAGTCTCTTGATTATGAATCATTTGACACATGCGAACCATGCCTTATGGGTAAAATGACCAAGACTCCATTCTCAGGAACAATGGAGCGAGCAACCGACTTATTGGAAATCATACATACTGATGTGTGCGGTCCAATGAGTGTTGAGGCTCGCGGTGGCTATCGTTATGTTCTCACCCTCACTGATGATTTAAGTAGGTATGGGTATATCTACTTAATGAAACACAAGTCTGAAACCTTTGAAAAGTTCAAGGAATTTCAGAGTGAGGTTGAAAATCAATGTGACAGGAAAATCAAGTTTCTACGATCAGATCGTGGAGGAGAATACTTGAGTCATGAGTTTGGGACACACTTAAGAAAATGTGGAATAGTTTCACAACTCACGCCGCCTGGAACACCTCAGCGTAATGGTGTGTCCGAACGTCGTAATCGCACTCTGTTAGATATGGTGCGATCTATGATGTCTCTTACCGATTTACCGCTATCCTTTTGGGGCTATGCTTTAGAGACTGCCACATTCACTTTAAATAGGGCTCCGTCGAAATCCGTTGAGACGACACCGTATGAATTATGGTTTGGGAAGAAACCTAAGCTGTCGTTTCTAAAAGTTTGGGGATGCGATGCTTATGTCAAGAGACTTCAACCTGAAAAGCTCGAACCCAAGTCGGAAAAATGCGTCTTCATAGGATACCCAAAAGAAACTATTGGGTACACCTTCTACCTCAGATCCGAAGGCAAGATCTTTGTTGCCAAGAATGGGTCCTTTCTGGAGAAAGAGTCTCTCTCGAAAGAAGTAAGTGGGAGGAAAGTAGAGCTTGATGAAGTATTACCTCTTGAACCAGAAAATGGCGCAACTCAAGAAAATGTTCCTGAGGTGCCTGCACCGACTAGAGAGGAAGTTAATGACAATGATCAAGATACTTCTGATCAAGCCCCTACTGAAATTCGAAGGTCCACAAGGACACGTTCCGCACCAGAGTGGTACGGCAACCCTGTCTTGGAAATCATGCTGTTAGACAACGGTGAACCTTCGAACTATGAAGAAGCGATGGCGGGCCTGGATTCCGACAAATGGCTAGAAGCCATGAAATCCGAGATAGGATCCATGTATGAAAACGAAGTATGGACTTTGACTGACTTGCCCATTGAGCGGCGAGCCATAGAAAATAAATGGATCTTTAAGAAGAAGACAGACGCGGATGGTAATGTGACCATCTATAAAGCTCGGCTTGTCGCTAAGGGTTATCGACAAGTTCAAGGGGTTGACTACGATGAGACTTTCTCACCGGTAGCGAAGCTGAAGTCCGTCCGAATCATGTTAGCAATTGCCGCATTCTACGATTATGAAATATGGCAAATGGACGTCAAAACGGCATTCCTTAATGGTTTCCTTAAGGAAGAATTGTATATGATGCAGCCGGAAGGTTTTGTCGATCCTAAGAATGCTGACAAAGTGTGCAAGCTCCAACGCTCGATTTATGGGCTGGTGCAAGCATCTCGGAGTTGGAACATTCGCTTTGATGAGATGATCAAAGCGTTTGGGTTTACACAGACTTATGGAGAAGCCTGTGTTTACAAGAAAGTGAGTGGGAGCTCTGTAGCATTTCTCATATTATATGTAGATGACATACTTTTGATGGGAAATGATATAGAACTCTTGGACAGCATCAAGGCCTACTTGAATAAAAGTTTTTCAATGAAGGACCTTGGAGAAGCTGCCTATATATTAGGCATCAAAATCTATAGAGATAGATCGAGATGCCTCATAGGTCTTTCACAAAGCACATACCTTGATAAGATATTGAAGAAGTTCAATATGGATCAATCCAAGAAGGGGTTCTTGCCTGTGTTACAAGGTATGAAATTGAGCTCAGCTCAATGTCCGACCACGGCAGAAGATATAGAAGAGATGAGCGTCATCCCCTATGCCTCAGCCATAGGTTCTATTATGTATGCCATGCTGTGTACCAGACCTGATGTTAACCTTGCCGTAAGTTTGGTAGGAAGGTACCAAAGTAATCCCGGCAAGGAACACTGGACAACGGTCAAGAATATCCTGAAGTACCTGAAAAGGACTAAGGAAATGTTTCTCGTTTATGGAGGTGACGAAGAGCTCGTCGTAAAGGGTTACGTCGACGCTAGCTTCGACATAGATCTGGATGACTCTAAGTCACAAACCGGATACGTGTATATTTTGAATGGTGGGGCAGTAAGCTGGTGCAGTTGCAAGCAAAGCGTCGTGGCGGGATCTACATGTGAAGCGAAGTACATGGCAGTCTCGGAGGCAGCACATGAAGCAATATGGGTGAAGGAGTTCATCACCGACCTAGGAGTCATACCCAATGTGTCGGGGCCGATCAAGCTCTTCTGTGACAACACTGGAGCTATTGCACTTGCCAAGGAGCCCAGGTTTCACAAGAAGACAAGGCACATCAAGCGTCGCTTCAACTCCATTCGTGAAAATGTTCAAGATGGAGACATAGAGATTTGTAAAGTACATACGGACCTGAATATAGCAGATCCGTTGACTAAACCTCTCCCTAGAGCAAAACATGATCAACACCAGAATTCCATGGGTGTTCGATTCATCACAATGTAACTAGATTATTGACTCTAGTGCAAGTGGGAGACTGTTGGAAATATGCCCTAGAGGCAATAATAAAAGCATTATTATTATATTTCCTTGTTCATGATAATTGTCTTTATTCATGCTATAATTGTGTTATCCGGAAATCGTAATACATGTGTGAATAACAGACACCAACATGTCCCTAGTGAGCCTCTAGTTGACTAGCTCGTTGATCAACAGATAGTTATGGTTTCCTGACTATGGACACTGGATGTCATTGATAACGAGATCACATCATTAGGAGAATGATGTGATGGACAAGACCCAATCCTAAACATAGCACAAGATCGTATAGTTCGTTTGCTAGAGTTTTCCAATGTCAAAGTATCTTTTCCTTAGACTATGAGATCGTGTAACTCCCGGATACCGTAGGAGTGCTTTGGGTATGCCAAACGTCACAACGTAACTGGGTGACTATAAAGGTAGACTACGGGTATCTCCGAAAATGTCTATTGGGTGACATGGATCAAGACTGGGATTTGTCACTCCGTATGACGGAGAGGTATCACTGGGCCCACTCGGTAATGCATCATCATAATGAGCTCAGAGTGACCAAGTGTCTGGTCACGGGATCATGCATTACGGTACGAGTAAAGTGACTTGCCGGTAACGAGATTGAACGAGGTATTGGGATACCGACGATCGAATCTCGGGCAAGTAACATATCGATAGACAAAGGGAATAGCGTACGGGATTGATTGAATCCTTGACATCGTGGTTCATCCGATGAGATCATCGTGGAGCATGTGGGAGCCAACATGGGTATCCAGATCCCGCTGTTGGTTATTGACCGGAGATTCGTCTCGGTCATGTCTGCTTGTCTCCCGAACCCGTAGGGTCTACACACTTAAGGTTCGGTGACGCTAGGGTTATGAAGATATGTATATGCAGAAACCCGAATGTTGTTCGGAGTCCCGGATGAGATCCCGGACGTCACGAGGAGTTCCGGAATGGTCCGGAGGTAAAGAATTATATATAGGAAGTGCTATTTCGGGCATCGGGACAAGTTTCGGGGTTATCGGTATTGTACCGGGACCACTGGAAGGGTCCCGGGGGTCCACCGGGTGGGGCCACCTGTCCCGGGGGGCCACATGGGCTGTAGGGGGTGCGCCTTGGCCTAGATGGGCCAAGGGCACCAGCCCCTATAGGCCCATGCGCCTAGGGTTTCCACCATGGAAGAGTCCATGTGGTGGAAGGCACCCCTAGGTGCCTTGGGGGGGAGGGAAACCTCCCCTTGGCCGCTGCCCCCCCTAGTAGATCTCATCTACTAGGGCCGGCGCCCCCCCATGGCACCCCTATATATAGTGGGGGGGAGAGGAGGGATTTCACACCAGCCCCTGGCGCCTCCCCCCCGTTACGTCTCTCCCTCGTAGTCTCGGCGAAGCCCTGCTGCTGTGACGCCCTGTATCCACCACCACGCCGTCGTGCTGCTGGATCTTCATCAACCTCTCCTTTCCCCTTGCTGGATCAAGAAGGAGGAGACGTCTCCCGTCCCGTACGTGTGTTGAACGCGGAGGTGCTTTCCGTTCGGCGCTGGTCATCGGTGATTTGGATCACGTCGAGTACGACTACATCATCACCGTTCTTTTGAACGCTTCCGTGCGCAATCTACAAAGGTATGTAGATGCATCTAATCACTCGTTGCTAGATGAACTCCTAGATGATCTTGGTGAAACGAGTAGGAAATTTTTTGTTTTCTGCAACGTTCCCCAACAGGTACACCTAACACATGTTTTGAAGGGGTGCATGCTTTGGCCATGTCATCAGGAATCAAGAAGGAGATGCCTTAAGCTTTGCTCTAGCCTACAACATGATTGTAGATAACACCCTCTTTAGAAAGAGAGAATCATATCTAGTGACTTTTAGTAGTGGCCAACACTCTAGCCAGATTGATTTCATCCTCTCGAGAAGAGAAGATAGGCGTGTGTGCCTAAATTGTAAGGTGATACATGGAGAGAGTGTTGTCCCTCAGCATAAACTGGTGGTTGCTGACTTCCGCTTTCAGATTTGTGTCCAGTGGGATAAGTGTGCCAAAGTCGCTAGAACAAAGTGGTGGAAGCTCAAGGGGGGAGGTAGCTTAGGTGTTCAAGGAGAGGGTCATTAAGGAGGGCCCTTGGGAGGAAGGAGGGGATGTAGACAATGTGTGGATTAAGATGGCGACTTGCATTTTAAGGTGGCCTCGGAGGAGTTTGGAGTATCCAGGGGAAGGAGAAGCGAAGATAAGGATACCTGGTAGTGGAATGATGATGTCTAGAAGGCGATTAAAGAGAAGAAAGATTGTTTCAGACGCCTATACCTGGATAGTAGTGCAAACAACATAGAGAAGTACAAGATGTCGAAGAAGGCCGCAAAGCGAGCTATCAGGGAAGCAAGGGGTTGTGTGTATGAGGACCTCTACCAATGGTTAGGCACGAAGGAAGGCGAAATGGACATCTATAGGATGGCCAAGATCCGGGAGAGGAAGACGAGGGATATTGGCCAAGTCAAATGCATCAAGGACGGAGCAGACCAACTCCTACTGAAGGACGAGGAGATTAAACATAGATGGCAGTAGCGGGAGTATTTCGACAAGCTGTTCAATGGGGAGAATGAGAGTTCTACCATTGAACTAGACGACTCCTTTGATGAGACCAGCATGCGTTTTGTGTAGAGAATCCAAGAGTCTGAGGCCAAGGAGGCATTAAAAATGATGAAAGGAGGCAAGGCGATGGGCTCTGATTGTATCCCCATTGAGGTGTGGAAAGGCCTCGGCGACATAGCGATAGTATGGCTAACCAAGCTTTTCAACCTCATTTTCGGGCAAACAAGATGCCCCCAGAAGAATGGAGATGGAGTATATTAGTACCAATCTTCAAGAACAAGGGGCATGTTCAGAGTTGTACTAATTATTGTGGAATTAAGCTGATGAGCCATACAATGAAGCTATAGGAGAGTCATTGAGCACCGCTTAAGAAGAATGGCAATCGTGACCAAAAATCAGTTTGGTTTCATGCTTGGGAGGTCGACCATGGAAGCCATTTTCTTGGTACGACAACTTATGGAGCGATATAGGGAGCAAAAGAAGGACTTGCATATGGTGTTCATTGACTTGGAGAAGGCCTATGATAAGATACCGTGAAATGTCATGTGGTCGGCCTTGGAGAAACATAAAGTCCCAACAAAGTACATTACCCTCACCAAGGACATGTACGATAATGTTGTGACAAGTGTTAGAACAAGTGATGTTGACACTGCTGACTTCCCGATTAAAATAGGACTGCATTAGGGTTTCAACTTTGAGCCCTTATCCTTTTGCCTTGGTGATGGATGAGGTCACACGGTATATACAAGGAGATATCTCATGGTGTATCCCTTTTGTGGATATGGTGCTAGTAGATGATAGTCGGACGGTGGTAAATAGGAAGTTAGAGTTATGGAGACAAACCTTGGAATCGAAAGGGTTTAGGCTTAGTAGAACTAAAACCGAGTACAAGATGTGCGGTTTCAGTACTATTAGGTGTGAGGAGGAGGAGGAGGTTAGCCTTGATGGCAGGTGGTGCTTCAGAAGGACACCTTTCGATATTTGGGGTCAATGCCGAGGAGGATGGGGGTAAGAAGATGTGAACAATTGAATCAAATCCGGATAGATGAAGTGGCGCCAAGCTTCTGGCATTCTCTGTGATAAAAGAGTGCCACAAAAGCTAAAAGATAAGTTCCATAGGATAGTTGTTCGACCTGAAATTGTAAGGCACTGAGTGTTGGTTGACTAAAAGGCGACATGTTCAACAGTTAGGTGTGACGGGGATGCGTGTGTTGAGATGGATGTGTGCCCACACGAGGAATGATGGAGTCTAGAATGATGATATACGAGATATAGTTGGGGTAGCACCAATTGAAGAGAAGCTTGTCCAACATCGTCTGAGATGGTTTGGGCATATTCAGCGCAGACCTCCAGAGGCTCCAGTGCATAGCGGACGGCTGAAGCATGCCGAGAAAGTCACGAGAGGTCGGGATAGACCGAATTTGACATGAGAGGAGTCCGTTAAGAGAGACCTGAAGGATTGAAGTATCACCAAAGAACTAGCCATGGACAGGGGTGCGTGGAAATTTTCTATCCATGTGCCAGAGCCATGAGTTGGTTGCGAGATTTTTCTAACTTTCACCTCTAGCCTGTCCCAATTTATTCGGGACTAAAGGCTAGTACCTTTCCATATAAATGTTACTTCAGGTATTGCAATATTGATACACCATGTCATGGTAGTTTTTGCATTAGTGTGACTTATTATGCTGCCCTCGTCCCGGCCGCGGCGCTGAGCGGCGATCTCCTCGAGGGCGCGGTGCAACACCCCGGATATGATTTTCCTTATATGTAATCCAACTCTTGCCGTTTCCAGCCTTAAGTTATTTTATTTTCTCGGGTTCGGGTTTTGTCTCTGTGTGTTGTTGTCGTTGTCATGCATCTCATATCATGTCATCATGTGCATTGCTTTTGCATACATGTTCATCTCATGCATTCGAGCATTTTCCCCGTTGTCCGTTTGGCATTCCGGCGCTTCGTTCTCCTCCGGTGGTCATTTCTACCTTTCTTTCGTGTGTGGGGATTAAACATTTCCAGATTAGACCGAGACTTGCCAAGCGGCCTTGGTTTACTACCGGTAGACCGCCTGTCAAGTTTCGTACCATTTGGGCTTCGTTTGATACTCCAACGGTTAACCGAGGGACCGAAAGGCCTCGTGTGTGTTGCAGCCCAACACCCCTCCAAGTTGGCCCAAAACCTACCTAAACCCTCTCCATCATCTAGAGCGTTCGATCACGATCGCGTGGCCGAAAACCGCACCTCATTTGGACTCTCCTAGCTCCCTCTATGCCTATTTAAAGACACCCCCGAATTTCTCCTTCCCCTTCCTCCCGAAACCCTAGATCCAACCTCTGTCACTGCCGGACATGTCCGTCCCTGGCCGGACGCGCCGCGCCGCCGCGCCCAGCCAGTAGCCGCGCGCCACGTGTCCTCCCGCCGAACCGCCGCCGCCCGAGGCCCGCGAAGCCCGCTCGGAGCCCCCGCGAGC
>NC_041388.1:204695241-204799236 GCF_002162155.2 Triticum dicoccoides | reverse complement strand
CGCCGCGCCGACGCGCCGCCGGCGAGCCTCGCCACCACCGGACGCCGCTTCCCCTGGCTCCTCCCGCCTCGGCGCCAGCCTCCATCGCCGCCCCCGACCACTACCTCCTCCGCCGCGCGGGATCCGGACCTCCCCGCTTCTTCTTCGACTCTGATGACCGGAGCACCGGCCGGATCCGGCGAAGACCCCATCTCCGGCAAGCTTCAAGTCCATCTCTGGCGAGCCTCGTCAACCGTGCGGCCAGATCTGGATCCGGATCCCGTCTGGGTTGACTTTTCTACCCGAAACCCTAATTATTTGCTCATGTTCATCATGTCGTAACTCCTCATCTGTAGCTCCGTTTTGGGCATATAGGATATCAAAATGTTCGCCTCAGAGAGCACATCATTTCATCTCATTGCATCATTTTCATTTGAGTTCATCTTGATGCCCGAAATGCTGTTAGAAGAGTAGTATTTGAGATAATTGTCAGATCTGCTGCTCCAATTAGATATTTGTCATTTTTGCCATGTTTATTGTGTGCATGATATGCCCCTGAGCTCTACATGAGTTTTGTTATATGTTTTACCATCTATCCAGAGGTGCAACCCATGTATTTTTGTGATGTGTGTGGTGACTAGCACAAGCTTGCAAAGTGGAGCATTCGTTAATGCTGATTTGAGGGACTTAGCATTTCCACTAAGTCTTTGATCTGTTTATCTCATTATGCCATATGTTCATGTTGTTTCCTAGTGATCCGTGCCTCTTTTGAGGATGATCAGTAAGGATGTTTTGTTAATCTTGTAGTGCTCTATCCATCCATGCCCTTGTTTGAAATTATGGAGCACCCTAGCTTGAGTTAATCGAGCTCTACTTTTGTCATTTCGTGAATCTGGGCAGATTGTCTACTTGTTAGCGATTTTGCCGAGGATGTTGTCGTTGATCCGTGCATGCTATGTTATTGTTCTTGCCATTTCTAGCTTGTATTTTGTGTATTCTTGATGGGTGTATGCTTAGGTTGTCATGACTTGCTCTGTAGCGAGTGCATCGATCTCGTAAACATGCCTACTTGATATCTGTTTCAGCATGCTCCAGTTTTCACTAAGTCTGAGAACTGATTATGTTTTTGCCATGTTCACATGCTTGCAAATGTATTTTCTGATCCCTTTTGGCTCAAGGTCACTAAGGGACTTTTGTTAAGATATTTGAGTAGCTCCATTCCATGCTTTATTTTTCCATGTTCAGGTCCTGTAGCATATTGTTTTCATGCTCCAAAGAATGCTATCTGATCTGAAATTCCAGACAAGTGTTAATTTCACTAAGTCTGAAATCTGTTTACCAAATGCATTTTTGCCATGCTTGTTTGAACCTGTTAATGGATGAATTGGCCGTAGCTCAGTGCTAGTATTTTGTTCAGCATCATGAATGATCCCTGCCATGTATTTTTATGCCATGTTTGGGTGCTGTAGCATGTTCATCTTGTTGCATTTAGATGGCTACTTGCTGTAAATCGCAGAACGTGGTCATATTTGAATTGCTTGTCGTTTCCAAACCGTAACTCCGATTCTGGTGATCTTTATATCGTTTTCAAGCGATTTACTCTCATCTTTCCAGTGGCACACTTGGATTTCCATGTTGAGTCCAGGTTCATTCATTCCTTGTCAAATCTTGCATATGCATCACATATTGCATCCCGCATAGCATACCATCTTTGCATCATATTGTTTGAGCTTTGCACGTGGTTGATTGTGTCCTTGTTGCTTGTTTGTCTTGTTTGGGTAGAGCTGGGAGACAATTTTGCTAATGAGGAGCCCGTTGAGTTTGCTTTTGAGGATCCAGTCAACTCTGACAACTTTGCAGGAAAGATGATCATACCCTTGAAATCACTACTATCTTTGCTATGCTAGATGCTCGCTCTTTTGCTATGACTATGCTACGATACCTACCACTTGCTTATCATGCCTCCCAAATTGCCATGTCAAACCTCTAACCCACCATGTCCTAGCAAACTATTGATTGGCTATGTTACCGCTTTGCTCAGCCCCTCTTATAGCGTTGCTAGTTGCAGGTGAAGATTGGAGACCGTTCCTTGTTGGAACATTATTTACTTGTTGGGATATCATTATATTGCCTTGTTATCTTAATGCATCTATATACTTGGTAAAGGGTGGAAGGCTCGGCCTCTCGCCTAGTGTTTTGTTCCACTCTTGCCGCCCTAGTTTCCATCATATCGGTGTTATGTTCTCGGATTTTGCGTTCCTTACGCGGTTGGGTTATAACGGGAACCCCTTGATAGTTCGCCTTGATTAAAGCTTTTCCAGCAATGCCCAACCTTGGTTTTACCTTTTGCCACCTAGCCTCTTTTCCCCTTGGGTTTCCGGAGCCCGAGGGTCATCTTATTTAAACCCCCCCGGGCCAGTGCTCCTCTAAGTGTTGGTCCAACCGAGCAATGTCCGGGGCTACCAGGGGCAACTCTGGGCTGGCCTACCCGACGTCTGGCTCATCTGAGTGTGCCCTGAGAACGAGATATGTGCAGCTCCTATCGGGATTTGTTGGCACATTCGAGCGGTGTTGCTGGTTTTGTTTTAACTTGTCGAAGTGTCTTGAAGAACCGAGATACCGAGTCTGATCGGAACGTCTCGGGAGGAGGTCTATTCCTTCGTTGACCATGAGAGCTTGTCATGGGCTAAGTTGGGACTCCCCTGGAGGGATTTGAAATTTCGAAAGCCGTGCCCGCGGTTATGAGCAGATGGGAATTTATTAATGTCTGGTTGTAGATAACTTGAACCTTAACTTAATTAAAATGAATCAACTGTGTGAGTTACCGTGATGGTCTCTTCTCGGCGGAGTCCGGGAAGTGAACACGGTGTTGGAGTAATGCTTGCCGCAGGATGCCCTCTAGTTTCCCGCTCGCGCTTTGCCTCCTCTTCTCACTCTCTTTTGCGAACAGGATAGCCACCACATATGCTAGTCGCTTGCTGCAGCTCCACATAATTGCCTTGTCTTTCCTATTAAGCTTAAATAGTCTTGATCGCGAGGGTGCGAGATTGCTGAGTCCCTGTGGCTCACAGATTTCTATTAAACCAGATGCAGTGCCTGATGTTTCCGCTCCAGATGACGCGCTTGAGCTCAAGTGGGAGTTCAACGAGGACTCTCAACGATACTACGTGTCTTTGCCTGATGATCAGTAGTGGTGCCCAGTTGGGGTGATCGGGATCGTGTCGCATGTTGGGTTATCTTTTATTTTGGCGCCGTAGTCGGGCCATGAGTGTTTGAATGTTGTAATGCTATTTATGTACTTTGATTGATGTGGCGAGTGTAAGCCAACTATGTATCTCCCCTTTTATTATCTATATTACATGGGATGTTGTGATGATTGCCTAACTTGCGACATTGATTTCAATGCGGTTATGTCTCTAAGTCGTGCCTCGACACGTGGGAGCTATAGCCGCATCGAGGGTGTTACAAGTTGGTATCAGAGCCTTCGCCGACCTTAGGAGCCCCCACTGATTGATCGTTTTTAGTAGCCGTTGTTGAGTCTAGAAAAATGTTTTGAGTCATTTAGGAATTATATATCGGAGAGTTTAGGAATTCTTTTTACTCGCCAGTCTCCTCATCGCTCTGGTAAGGCATCCTGACGTAGAGTTTTGACTCTTCTCTTCTGAAATTTCACTAAATTTTTTTTAGGATCTTGCGGGTATCTTGGAATCGTTCCGATGGTTTTGTGACGAGAACATTGTTCTTGGTGCCTCCTGTCTTTAGGGGTTGTGGCAGTGTCCCGGGGAGTTGAGCTCCGAGGTGTTGTCGTCACAATTTTATCGTTGCAGTTCTGGAATACCTGAGTTTAGTACACCGACATCGGAAATCTCTTTTATGCAGTTCGTTGGTGAGATAACCTCGACGCCACCCAGTACTGAGGCGGGAGTTCGGGAGTATCTCCATAACTTGTATAACGGATGCTTTTCGAAGGTTGAGGTAGATGGTTTCCGAAGTTTTCTCGGTTATGTGTTGAAGGATGGATACAGGTGGATGTAGGAATTGCTAGATTTGGGTGAGATATTATGCTTCCCCTGTATCCCCAACACCTGATTGCATAACCGGAAAGGTTCGGGAGTTTCATAGGTGGGAATTCTTGTAGCTCTAGTTCTTCTTCCACGGATATTTGGTTTGAGATTGGGATTTCTTACCGAGTATTCGTTCTTGATCCGTACCTTATTGATTTATTTCTCTACCTAAATTCTAAGTGGCTTCTCAATTTATGGATATGTGACCATTTCAAGAGGAATGCATTCGTTCTTATGTTCGGATGTGAAGACTTTATGTTGCAATTTCCATTCCGTTGGTTTTCAGCTTCAATATTTCTCTATCAATGTGCTAATGGATGTTAACCTCTTCAGGATGGCTCCTCCAACGTGCACAACTCCGAATCCTGATCCGCCACCACCTCCACCTCCTCCGGAGGCATGGCAAGCCAACCAATGCAAGCACGCAGTTGATCATGCAAATTCTTCAAGAGCGCAATCAAGCGAACCAAGGCAACCAAGGCAACAATCAGAATCACTTTGCTACACTCAACCAGTTCCTTGTTAACGGGCCAAAGACTTTCAGCAATTGTGTTGATGCAACTGATGCTGATGATTGGCTCGTGGATCTGTGCAAGCATTTCGAGTGCAGTAACGTCAGGCCTGAGGACTTTGTCAAGTTCGTATCCTTCCAACTCAAAGATCAAGCTGCAGAATGGTTCCAGCAGTACAAGGATTCCAGAGGTGGACGTGTGATTACCTGGGATGAATTCCGTCAAGACTTCAAAGCTCATCATATTCCTCAAAGCGTGGTTGAAAGCAAGCGTGAGGAATTCTGCAACCTGAAGCAAGGCTCTTTGTCTGTCTATGACTACAACAAGTTGTTTCAGAAGCTCGCCCGCTTTGCTAAGCAGGACGTCCCTGATGAGAAGAGCATGATATACCAGTTCAGGGGTGGTCTCAGGGAAGAAATCCAGCTAGCTCTTGTTCTCTTTGAGCCCTTGAGGTACGATGAGTTCTACAACATGGCATTGAAGCAAGAGGCCGCTCAACTGAGGTGTGATGCTTCCAAGAAGCGAGTCAGAGATGCTACTCCTTCTTCCTCTACTCAAGTGGCCAAGCAGCAGAAGTTTTGGCTTCCTCCTCCTCCGTTTCGTCAGCCGTATCAGAAGAGCAAAGGTGGCAGTGGATCTTCCCACCCACCCAACCTTGGCTTTCAGAACAAGACTTCGTCTCAAGCTCCAAGATCGAGTGCTCCGTATCACCGTCTGCTTTCAGAGGTCACGTGCAACAAGTGCCAACAGAAGGGTCACTATGCCAACAAATGCTTCAATCAGAGGCGTCTTCCTCCTCCTCCTCCTGTAAGATCGACAGGTACAGCTATGGTCAAGCATAACACCAAGTCCGCCAAGGTCAACTTGCTGAATGCAGCTCAGGCAGAGGACTCGTCAGATGTCATCATGGGTAACCTTCCTGTTAATGATATTCCTGCAAAAGTTCTTTTTGACACTGGTGCATCGCATTGTTTCATCTCGAGACCATTTGTTTCTAAGCATGAGTTGCCTTTACAAGATTTGCCTAGACATTTATTTGTTGTTTCTCCGGGTAGATTCACGAATGCAAGCGCTATCGCCCCAGATGTTACTATCACGTTGGGCGACTACAAGTTCCTTTCTTCTCCGGTGGTTCTTGGTAACTCGGATATTGATCTTATTCTCGGAATGGATTGGCTTTCTAAGCACAAGGCGCATCTTGATTGTGCTGCCAGGCAGATTCAATTGACTCATTCGTCTGAGGATGTAATTGTCTTTGCCGCTCGTGATGATACCATCCGTCTGTTTTCTCTCAATGAGAAGGGTGAACTGGATGCTATCTCGTAGATTCCAGTCGTTTGCGAATATCAAGACGTCTTTCCAGAAGAGCTTCCAGGAATGCCTCCGCACCGGCCAGTTGAATTCATCATCGATCTTGAGCCTGGCACGGAACCAGTGTGCAAGCGTCCTTACAAGCTCGGACCTGAAGAGTTGAAGGAGCTGAAGAAGCAACTCGATATTCAAGAGCGAATTGGTCTCATCCGGCCTAGTTCTTCTCCGTGGGGTTGTGGTGTTCTTTTTGTGAAGAAGAAGGATGGAACGGACCGACTTTGTGTTGATTACCGTCCATTGAACAAGAAGACCATCAAGAACAAATACCCACTTCCCAACATCAACGAGCTGTTCGAACAACTCAAAGGTGCCCAAGTATTCTCCAAGCTTGATCTCCGTATGGGTTATCATCAGATTCGAATTGTGAGCAAGATATTCCCAAGACGACTTTCAGGACAAGCTTTCGTTCATATGAATACACTGTCATGTCTTTTGGCCTCGTCAACACTCCTCCGACGTTCTCTCGCATGATGAACTTCATCTTCAATGCCTACACCAATGACTTTGTTTTGGTCTATCTCGACGACATTCTGGTTTTCTCGAAGAACAAGGAAGATCATGCCAAGCACTTGCGTTTGGCTCGATAAGCTCAGAGAACACAAGTTCTACGCCAAGTTCTCCAATTGCGAATTTTGGCTTGATGAGGTTCTTTATCTTGGTCATATCATCTCTGCCAAGGGCATTGCGGTGAATCCTGCGAAGGTGTCTGCAATTGTGAATTGGGAACCTCCTCAGAACGTGAAGCAACTCTGTAGCTTCCTCGGTCTCGCAAGCTATTGCCGAAGATTCGTTGAAAACTTTTCCAAGATAGCAAAGCCTCTCTCAAATCTTCTCCAGAAGCACATCAAGTACGTTTGGTCTCCGGAGTGTGACATTGCTTTCAACACCTTGAAAGAGAAATTGGTCACTGCTCCAGTTCTGACTCTGCCTGATGAATCCAAACCGTACGAGGTCTTTTGCGATGCCTCTCTCCAAGGTCTCGGCGTAGTGTTGATGCAAGAGAAGAAAGTTGTGGGTTATACCTCTCTCTAGTTGAAGCCCAACGAGAAGAACTACCCCACTCATGACCTTAAGTCGGCGGCAGTTGTGGATGCTCTTTTGACTTGGAGACATCTCTTATTGGGAAGAAAAGTGGACATTTTCACTGATCACAAGAGTCTCAAGTACATCTTCACTCAGCCTAATCTCAACCTCAGGCAGACTCGATGGGTCGAAATGATTCAAGAGTATAATCCGAGTATCGAGTATACTCCAGGCAAGGCCAATGTGATTGCTGACGCATTGAGCAGGGAGGCTTACTGCAACAGTCTTATTCTCAAGCCTTATCAACCCGAGCTTTGTGAAGCTTACCGCAAACTTAATCTGCAAGTTGTTCCTCAAGGTTTCCTCGCCAACCTTCAAGTCTCTCCTACCTTGGAAGACCAGATTCGCCAAGCTCAACTTCTTGATGCTATGGTGAAAAAGGTGAAGATTGGGATTGCCAAGAGTCAACCCAAGTACAAGTGTTACCGCCTTGATGACAAGGATACTCTCTTCTTCGAGGATCATATTGTTGTGCCCAAAGGTGACCTTCGTAAAGTGATCATGAACGAGGCTCACAATTCTCTCCTCTCCATCCACCCTAGGAGCACGAAGATGTATCAGGACCTCAAGCAGGCTTATTGGTGGACTCGAATGAAGCACGAGATTGCTCAATTCGTGAATGAATGTGATGTCTGCATAAGAGTGAAGGCAGAACACCAAAGGCCATCTGGTCTCCTCCAACCTCTTGCCATTCCAGAATGGAACTTTGACCACATTGAGATGGACTTCGTGACTGGGTTTCCAAAGTCCAAACGTGGCAATGATGCTATATTCATTGTCATCGACAAACTCACTAAAGTGGCTCACTTTCTGCCTATCAAAGAGTCCACCACTGCAGCTCAATTGGCGGAGCTCTATACCTCTCGAATTGTCTCTCTGCACGGTATTCCACAAGTGATCTCTTCAGACCGTGGCAGCATCTTTACCTCCAAGTTTTGGGATTCTTTTCAGAAGGCCACGGGCACCAACATCCGCTTCAGCATAGCTTTCCATCCTCAAACTAGCGGGCAAGTCGAGCGTGTTAATCAGATTCTTGAAGATATGCTCAGGGCTTGTATGATCTCCTTCAGCATGAAGTGGGAGGATTGTCTTCCATATGCTGAATTCTCCTACAACAACAGTTGTCAAGCAAGTTCGGGCAAGGCCCCATTTGAAATTCTATATGGCAGGAAGTGCCGTACCCCTCTCAACTGGTCTGAAACCGGTGAATGTCAGCTTTTGGGAAATGACTTAATCACAGAGGCAGAGGAAATGTGCAAAGTCATTCGAGATAACCTCAAAGCAGCCCAATCCCGCCAGAAGAGCTACTATGATAGTAAGCACCGTGATTTGGCTTTCGAGATCAGAGATCATGTTTACCTCCGCGTCTCTCCTATGAAAGGTACTCACCGCTTCGGTATCAAAGGGAAGCTTGCCCCTAGATACGTGGGACCTTTCAAGATCGTCAGCAAGAGAGGCGATCTCACCTATCAACTCGAGCTTCCTTCAAACTTTGCAAATGTTCATGACATGTTCCATGTCTCTCAGCTCCGAAAGTGCTTCAAAACTCCTGACCGCACCATCAACTTTGAGGACATTGAGATCCAAGAAGATCTCTCATATCATGAGCACCCCGTTGCTATTCTTGAAGAGACCGAACGCAAGACTCGCAACAAGTCAATCAAATTCCTCAAAGTCAAGTGGTCACACCATTCCGACCGTGAAGCTACCTGGGAACGCGAAGATCACCTCCGTTCTGAATACCCGGCGTTCTTTCAGTCCTAGATCTCGGGACGAGATGCTTTCGTAGTGGTGGAGTGTTGTAACACCCTGGATATGATTTTCCTTATATGTAATCCAACTCTTGCCGTTTCCGGCCTTAAGTTATTTTATTTTCTCGGGTTCGGGTTTTGTCTTCGTGTGTTGTTGTCGTTGTCATGCATCTCATATCATGTCATCATGTGCATTGCTTTTGCATACGTGTTCATCTCATGCATTCGAGCATTTTCCCCGTTGTCCATTTTGCATTCCGGCGCTTCGTTCTCCTCCGGTGGTCATTTCTACCTTTCTTTCGTGTGTGGGGATTAAACATTTCCATATTGGACCGAGACTTGCCAAGCGGCCTTGGTTTACTACCAGTAGACCGCCTGTCAAGTTTCGTACCATTTGGACTTCGTTTAATACTCCAACGGTTAACCGAGGGACCGAAAAGGCCTCATGTGTGTTGCAGCCCAACACCCCTCCAAGTTGGCCCAAAACCTACCTAAACCCTCTCCATCATCTAGAGCGTTGGATCACGATCGCGTGGCCGAAAACCGCACCTCATTTGGACTCTCCTAGCTCTCTCTATGCCTATTTAAAGACACCCCCGAATTTCTCCTTCCCCTTCCTCCCGAAACCCTAGATCCAACCTCTGTCGCTGCCGGACATGTCCGTCCTTAGCCGGACGCGCCGCGCCACCGCGCCCAGCCAGTAGCCGCGCGCCACGTGTCCTCCTGCCGAACCGCCGCCGCCCGAGGCCCGTGAAGCCCGCTCGGGGCCCCCGCGAGCCCATCGCCTGCCGCCGCCGATCCTCGCCCGCACCCGCGCCGCTTCCTCCGTGCCTCCGCCGCCCGTCCGCCGCGCCGACGCGCCGCCGGTGAGCCTCGCCACCACCGGACGCCGCTTCCCCCGGCTCCTCCCGCCTCGGCGCCGGCCTCCATCGCCGCCCCCGACCACTACCTCCTCCGCCGCGCGGGATCCGGACCTCCCCGCTTCTTCTTCGACTCCGACGACCGGAGCACCGGCCGGATCCGGCGAAGACCCCATCTCCGGCGAGCTTCAAGTCCATCTCCGGCGAGCCTCGTAAACCGTGCGGCCAGACCTGGATCCGGATCCCGTCTGGGTTGACTTTTCTACCCGAAACCCTAATTATTTGCTCATGTTCATCATGTCGTAACTCCTCATCTGTAGCTCCGTTTTGGGCATATAGCATATCAAAATGTTCGCAGAGAGCACATCATTTCATCTCATTGCATCATTTTCATTTGAGTTCATCTTGATGCCCGAAATGCTGTTAGAAGAGTGGTATTTGAGATAATTGTCAGATCTGCTGCTCCAATTAGATATTTGTCATTTTTTCCATGTTTATTGTGTGCATGATATGCCCCTAAGCTCTACATGAGTTTTGTTATATGTTTTGCCATCTATCCAGAGGTGCAACCCATGTATTTTTGTGATGTGTGTGGTGACTAGCACAAGCTTGCAAAGTTGAGTATTCATTAATGCTAATTTCAGGGACTTAGCATTTCCACTAAGTCCTTGATCTATTTATCTCATTATGCCATATGTTCATGTTGTTTCCAAGTGATCCGTGCCTCTTTTGTGGATGATCAGTAAGGATGTTTTGTTAATCTTGTAGTGCTATATCCATCCATGCCTTTGTTTGAAATTATGGAGCACCCTAGATTGAGTCAATAGAGCTCTACTTTTGTCATTTCGTGAATCTGGGCAGATTGTCTACTTGTTAGCGATTTTGCCGAGGATGTTGTAGTTGATCCGTGCATGCTATGTTATTGTTCTTGCCATTTCTAGCTTGTATTTTGTGTATTCTTGATGGGTGTATGCTTAGGTTGTCATGACTTGCTCTGTAGCGAGTGCATCGATCTCGTAAACATGCCTACTTGATATCTGTTTCAGCATGCTCCAGTTTTCACTAAGTCTGAGAACTGATTATGTTTTTGCCATGTTCACATGCTTGCAAATGTATTTTCTGATCCCTTTTGGCTCAAGGTCACTAAGGGACTTTTGTTAAGATCTTTGAGTAGCTCCATTCCATGCTTTATTTTGCCATGTTCAGGTCCTGTAGCATATTGTTTTCATGCTCCAAAGAGTGCTATCTGATCTGAAATTCCAGACAAGTGTTAATTTCACTAAGTCTGAAATCTGTTTACCAAATGCATTTTGCCATGCTTGTTTGAACCTGTTAATGGATGAATTGGCCGTAGCTTAGTGCTAGTATTTTGCTAAGCATCATGAATGGATCCCTGCCATGTATTTTGATGCCATGTTTGGGTGCTATAGCATGTTCATCTCGTTGCATTTAGATGGCTACTTGCTGTAAATCGCAGAACGTGGTCATATTTGAATTGCTTGCCATTTCCAAACCGTAACTCCGATTCTGGTGATCTTTATATCATTTTCAAGTGATTTACTCTCATCTTTCCAGTGGCACACTTGGATTTTCAAGTTGAGGCCAGGTTCATTCATTCCTTGTCAAATCTTGCATATGCATCACATATTGCATCCCACATAGCATACCATCTTTGCATCATATTGTTTGAGCTTTGCACGTGAATGATTGTGTCCTTGTTGCTTGTTTGTCTTGTTTGGGTAGAGCCGGGAGACGAGTTCGCTAATGAGGAGCCCATTGAGTTTTCTTTCGAGGATCCAGTCAACTCTGACAACTTTGCAGGCAAGATGATCATACCCTCGAAATCACTACTATCTTTGCTATGCTAGATGCTCGCTCTTTTGCTATGCCTATGCTACGATACCTACCACTTGCTTATCATGCCTCCCAAATTGCCATGTCAAACCTCTAACCCACCATGTCCTAGCAAACCGTTGATTGGCTATGTTACCGCTTTGCTCAACCCCTCTTATAGCGTTGCTAGTTGCAGGTGAAGATTGGAGACCGTTCCTTGTTGGAACATTATTTACTTGTTGGGATATCATTATATTGCCTTGTTATCTTAATGCATCTATATACTTGGTAAAGGGTGGAAGGCTCGTCCTCTCGCCTAGTGTTTTGTTCCACTCTTGCCGCCCTAGTTTCCGTCATATCGGTGTTATGTTCCCGGATTTTGCGTTCCTTACGCGGTTGGGTTATAATGGGAACCCCTTGATAGTTCGCCTTGATTAAAGCTTTTCCAGCAATGCCCAACCTTGGTTTTACCTTTTGCCACCTAGCCTCTTTTCCCCTTGGGTTTCCGGAGCCCGAGGGTCATCTTATTTAAACCCCCCCCGGGCCAGTGCTCCTCTGAGTGTTGGTCCAACCGAGCAATGTCCGGGGCTACCAGGGGCAACTCTGGGCTGGCCTACCCGACGTCTGGCTCATCTGAGTGTGCCCTGAGAACGAGATATGTGCAGCTCCTATCGGGATTTGTTGGCACATTCGGGCGGTGTTGCTGGTTTTGTTTTAACTTGTCGAAGTGTCTTGAAGAACCGAGATACCGAGTCTGATCGGAACGTCTCGGGAGGAGGTCTATTCCTTCGTTGACCATGAGAGCTTGTCATGGGCTAAGTTGGGACTCCCCTGGAGGGATTTGAAATTTCGAAAGCCGTGCCCGCGGTTATGAGCAGATGGGAATTTATTAATGTCTGGTTGTAGATAACTTGAACCTTAACTTAATTAAAATGAATCAACTGTGTGAGTTACCGTGATGGTCTCTTCTCGGCGGAGTCCGGGAAGTGAACACGGTGTTGGAGTAATGCTTGCCGCAGGATGCCCTCTAGTTTCCCGCTCGCGCTTTGCCTCCTCTTCTCACTCTCTTTTGCGAACAGGATAGCCACCACATATGCTAGTCGCTTGTTGCAGCTCCACATAATTGCCTTGTCTTTCCTATTAAGCTTAAATAGTCTTGATCGCGAGGGTGCGAGATTGCTGAGTCCCTGTGGCTCACAGATTTCTATTAAACCAGATGCAGGGCCTGATGTTTCCGCTCCAGATGACGCGCTTGAGCTCAAGTGGGAGTTCAACGAGGACTCTCAACGATACTACGTGTCTTTGCCTGATGATCAGTAGTGGTGCCCAGTTGGGGTGATCGGGACCGTGTCGCATGTTGGGTTATCTTTTATTTTGGCGCCGTAGTCGGGCCATGAGTGTTTGAATGTTGTAATGCTATTTATGTACTTTGATTGACGTGGCGAGTGTAAGCCAACTATGTATCTCCCCTTTTATTATGTATATTACATGGGATGTTGTGATGATTTCCTAACTTGCGACATTGCTTTCAATGCGGTTATGTCTCTAAGTCGTGCCTCGACACGTGGGAGCTATAGCCGCATCGAGGGTGTTACACGCGGCGCTAGCGCTCCATCTCCTCGCGGACGTAGTCATCCCGCGCCCAATTCAGGTCGGTTTCCTCGTCGGCGGCCATGGCAAGGTGCTCATGCTTGATGACTGGTGGCATCACCGGTTCCTTCTTCGGCCTGACCAGGCGAAGGTGGCCGCGGGGAGGAGGGGAAGGCTGGCGGTGCCCCTTGTTTATGATGAGGCTGTCGTCGAAGTTACGCCAATGCTTTAGCGTCTCCAGGGGCTCGGCCTTAATGGTGGTGAGTGGCGCCATGCTGGAGGAGTGGGAGGAGGAGGAGGAAACACCCGCCATGCGCCTCAGCAGCCAAGAGCTGCCGCTCCTGCGGGAGAACATGGGCGCCGGGTACTCGAACGGCGGCTCATTGCCGCCCAGGAGGTGCTCGAGGACGGCATGGAACATGCGCCCGGGGATGCCCTACCACAGGTGGTGGCCGTCAGAGCTGTGGCGCCCCCTCGGTGCCGGCGCGTTGTTGGTGGAGGCAAGTTGCTCCTCGTGGCGGCGCTGGAAGTATGCCATCCATAAAACGTGGTTGTCGTTGGCATACTTCGGAAGGTCCCACACCTCCTCCGACAAGGATGCCCGAATGCGCGCGATCTCGCCGCGATGTTCGTCGGTCGACGGCAGGGGGATGGGGACGCCTTCGGCACCGAGCCTCCACGATCCCGACACACGCATGTCCGGAAACGTCGGGTAGTTTGCCTCGTGGAGGAGGTGCACCTCCTACTCGTGAAGGTGGCGGCATCCGAAGCCATTGGCCATCGCTCCATCGCCGAGGAATCGCTCGGCCATCTGTGGCTTGAGATGGGGAGAGAGAGTGACAAAGGAGAGAGGGGCGTCGGCGGCGAGAGAGAGAGAGAGAGAGGCTGTGGCGAGGGAGTGTGGCTTTATAGCGGCAGGTGGGCAGCGTGTCACAACCCTAGAATTGCTTGTAACTAATTGCATGAAAGCATTCATGTCATCATGTTTAAACTCAAGAAATTCGAAATGGGGATTGATCAAACCCTAGCACATGAATTCAAATAGGTTCAAATAAAATCTTTTTCAAAGAACCCAAAATGCCCTTTGAAAATGTTCATGATTTCTGATAAAGGCGAAAACCTCTGCCAAAAATGATGAGCATATTTGTTGGCCATTTATGGATTTTTGAATCAACCCATATTGTATTTGAATTGGAGCATTTAAATACTATTAATATCTTAAATGACCCAACAATTTTGGAATTAGTTGAGTGCCTCTGTAATGACTCATTTAGTGCCCATAACTATTTTCAGAATTTTTAAAAGTGATTTGGTTTAAAACAAAATTAAAACAAATTTGCAAAATAGAAAATAGAAAACAAAAAATGGCAGAAGACTTACCTGGCGCTTTCCTGCAGCAGAGCCGGCCCAGCTCATATTCTGGCCCAACCCACCACCATAGCCCCCCTATCATCTTCCTCCATGCACAAAAGGATAGGGGCGCGTGGTCGCCGCGCGTGGGCACGCGCCCTGGCCAGCTCCGCCCTGCCTGCTATCCCCGACCTCCCCTAAGGACGCCACGCGACCCCCTAGAGCCGTTCGGCTCTCCCTCTCTCGCTCTCGAGCGTCCCCCCTCCCTTGGACCTCTCTCACCCACCCGAATGGGGTCGTCGCTGCCGCTTGCCATAGCCGTGCCCACCGTGCTTCCCTCGCCTCGCTGCTGTGTCCTAGTGTTCCGCCCCGTCGCCAGCTTCATCTTCGTCAAGCCACGCAACTGGGGACACCCTGCTTCGACCTCGCTGCCATCGTTTTCAACCGCGGGCGTCCGAGATCGCCGTCGTTGCTCCGTCGCCTCCCTTGATCCGCTGCCCTGCTCTTCGACCTCGCTGTGAGCCCCGGTGTGTTTCTCCTCACCTCTCCCTCTCTGGCCCGTCCCCTAGCTAGCTGTGCCGCCATGGCCGTAGCTCGCCATCCGCCATGGCCACTAGTCCTGCTGCTGCCGAGCCTCCCTCGAGCCCTGCTGCTGTTCGTCGTGCTCCTGGGGCATCCTAGTTGCCGCATCGCTGCTCGCCTTGCTCTCCCGCGTGCGCTAGCCACCCCAGCCGCAACCACCAAACTTTGGTCGCCGTCTCCCTCGCCGCCGCTGATGCCACAGCCCACCCGAGCACCTGTCATTGCCACCGTTCAAAGCGCCACAGCAGCGGCTCTACATCACACCCACCCGCGCAAGCTCTAGCCAACGGAAACGGCTGGACGGGCATCGCCGCCGTGCTCCGGTTATCGCCGGAGTTAATACGGTGACGCGGACAGATTAGATTAGTCTAATTACTATGGTTAATCTAACTAAAGCCACTGACACCGGGCCCCATAGTGGTCAATCCCCAGTCAGCGATGGGTTTGACCGGGATTAGTACCCATTTCACTAACGTGTGGACCCCACATGTCAGGTTTGACCTGGAGTGGATAGTTGACCTGCTGAGGTCATCATGGCATCATGCTGATGCAGAAAATGTTTTCTGGGATTTAAATAAATCAAAAATGATTTATTTATTCCAGAAAATGTTTAAAACTTCAAAAATTTATAGAAAATAAACCCTAACTCCAAATGAAATAATTTATATATGAAAAATGATCAGAAAAATTCAACCTATCCATCTGTACCATTTTCATGCATGTTGGAACAATTTATAGTTTCTGAATTGGAAAAATCAAACAAATGGCATTTGAATTTCACATATGGAGTTTGAATTTGAACCTAGGGTTCAAACCAACTTCATTTAACTTGTTGCTAGTTGCATTAGCTCAATCAATAACATATTGCCATGTCACATGCATGCATCATATTGTCGCATTGCATTGATTGTTTTCCCTCTTGTTTGCCGGTATCTGTTCCCCCTCAATGGACGTAGTTCCGACAAGGATTTCGATGGCACCGATGAAGAGCTATACTATCTTCAGTAGTGCGAGTCAAGAAAAACCCCATTGTTCATTCCGATACAATCCCACTCTCTCGCTGCTGCTCTTTTTTATAGCATTAGGACAACAATGATTCAACTGTTACCTGCTGCGGTAGTTGAACCTCTTTCCTCTGCATGACCTGTCATTGCCACTGTAAATAGATGAAACCCACTAGCATGAGTAGGAGTTGATGGAGCCCTGATATGCCTACTCATTCATGCTTGCTGTCATGCCTGCTACTGCTTAGAGTTGAGTCGGGTCTGATTCATCGGGGATGAATTGGAATGTGGTGAACATGTCTTACTGTTGAGAGCTAAGTGTGTGAACATGATTTGGTAAAGATAGCGGCGGGAGGCCATGTAGGAGTACATGGTGGGTTGTCTCATTGAAACCGTCCTCAGGAACTGAGTTCTGTGTTTGTGATCCATGAACATCTACTACCACACGTTGGCCCTGAAATATGACCCCACTCGACTTATTAACTTCCCTTGTCCTCTGTCCAGTAGTTGCAAGTAGTTTCTGGTGTTTGTAGTATGCTGGAGGCCGTGCGCAGCGCTGACCCGAGGGGTGGGTTGTGATGCGGTAGGCACGTGGCCCGGTGTACTGAGTCGCCTATTTGGTGACCCGGAAACCCTGCACACATCGTTCGGGGCCGTAGTGGAAACCTCGACCGGACTCCTTGCAGATAGAACCTGAATAGGCGATAAACCTGGACTAGGGACTTGTGTGGTTAGTCAGGTCATGGTCTACACCCACATTGACTTTCGCTTGAAGTCTGCCGAGCACATGTCATGTGCAGACGCTAAGTGGTGTAAACATGTGTGAAGAAGTACACCCCTGCAGGGTTATAAATGATCTATTCGAATAGCCGTGTCCATGGTAAAGGACTTCTGGGTTGCCTATACAGTTCATAGACAAGTGAAAGTGGATACTCTAAAATGCGCAAGATAAGCGTGAGTGATATGGATGGCGTTCTCGTAGGGAGACGGGAGCGGTTCCATAGTGGTGTATTGATTGGTGAATCTGTGGACTCATGTGCGCCACCTCAAAAGAGTTACTTGCAGATGTAGTTCAGGATAGCCACAATCAAAGATGGCTTGCTAGAGTTAAATTCCACCACCCCTTTGTTGATACTGATGCATATGTAGCTAGTTCTGATGTAAGTCTTGCTCGGTACATTTTTACTCACGTTTGCTTAATTTATGTTTTTGGACAGAGACTTCAGTCTCACTAGTAGTTCTGCGTGGACTTCCACGTTTAGCTTGTTACCTCAGCTATGATCTTGTGCCCTCGGTAGGGTCTTGTAGATAGTCAGACTTCTCAGGCTTTTTCATTTGTAGTTGTCTGTACCCAGACAAGTTAAGCTTCCGCATGTGCTTATTGCTTGTATGACTTGAATGTAGGGTCATCAGACCCATGTTTTTAATATCGGGCTCCTTGGAGCCCAATGAATAAATACTCCAAGTCGTGAAGTTTTGTTGTGATGCCATGTTGTATTTGCACATATCGAGCATATTGTGTGTATGTTATTGAAATGCCTAGTATGTGTGGGATCCGACAACCTAGTTGTTTATTCTTGGTAGACTCTCTTATCGGGAAATGTCTACTTGTGCTTCCACTGAGCCATGGTAGCTTGCTACTGCTTCGGAACACTTAGGCTAGCCGACATGTGTCCTTCTTCATTCCTGTGTCTGTCCCTTCGGGGAAATGTCACGCGTTGTTCCTTTAAGTTCTTGTAGCTTGCTACGACTTGGGTTCATACGTTGATGACCGACACGGTCATTGCTGGGTCATGTATGCCTGTTCCTGTAAGTTAGTGACACTTTGGATTCATGACTAGTCATGTCGGCCCGGGTTCTCTGTCATATGGTTGCTAGAGACACTATCATATACGTGAGCCAAAAGGCGCAAATGGTCCCGGGCCAGGTAAGGTGGCACTCGTGGAAATACCGTGCGTGAGGCCGCAAAGTGATATGATGTGTTACATGCTAGATCGGTGTGACTTAGGATCGGGGTCCTAACATCTTTGGTACCAGAGCCTGACTGCCTGTAGGATTACCAAGCAAAACTGGTCGAAGTCGTGTCTAGAAATGTTTTAGTTATATAAGGGAGTTGATTGTGGAAGGGAACATAAGGCTCTTTTTACTCCTTTACCTTATGCCCTTCTGATCTGAGTCAACCTCTTATTTTTCAACTAGGCTTCTCATCTTTCTATCAGGATCACGTGTTACTAATCCGTAAACTTATATGATTGATGGTTTCAAGCCCCAGTTCAGTTCCTACTACTTCTGTGTGTTGATAGTTGATCTCAGAACCTTGATATTGTGACGTTAAGTGGTTATGCCACCATTTTGCAGGATGTCTCAAATATTTTTGAGCATTTACAGCCGTTATGTTGTCCAAGTCATCCTAGGTTTCTAAATAGTCTGATGCATTTGCAAATCCCTTCTTTCCGTTCTCGATGTTCCTTTGGGCCAGATTATCCACACTAATCATCGAGTTGAGGTACTCCGTTGCCTCGACGTATATGTTGAAGCCATTATTATGACCCTAGGCGTCTTAGAGAACCACTCAGTAATCTAGCAATGCTTTGTATCCCCAGTGTGATGATTCTGGCCATTATTTTTGAAAGCATCCCGTGATGCCATTTAGTTAGTAGGCATTCTATTTCTGGGTTCTTGAGCCCAAGATTCACTCTACTTACCTGATGTTGGTAGTGTTTGCTCGTTCCTTTAGGATATTAGTAACCTTTGTGATAATATTTGAGGTCCGTGATATATCATTCTTCCAATACCATGAACCATTATGGTAGAAGATCTTTGAACCAATGATCACAACATGAGTGCTCTTGATGAGTTCTCCATTCAAAAATTATGAATCTGCCAGTACTTCCTCTTCCGCATGGATTATTCGAAAGAAATATGTTGAACTTGTTCGACATACTAATCTATGCGTCCACAACTCATAAAATTATGTGTTCCTTTGAGTTGTTCTCTTTAGTTGTATTCTGACCTCCATCTATCAATTAATAGTCAGGAGAAGTTGTGCATTTATGTTCATCGATGCCTTTTACTCTTGTGGTCCGTCAAGCCATTCTATTTCGGAATGACAAGGAGAAACAAACTCCAGTACCTCATCCATATCCATGATTGAGTCAAAGTAGTCATACTCCGTAGATCAAAATGCCAATCCAGCTTCTGGTCTGTTCTACCCTAAAGTATTACCCACTTTATGTCAGGATTGTCATGAGAATTGCACCACCTCTTATGAATTCTTGATGCAGTGATACTTCTCGCCATCATTGTTCATTTCTCAGTTCCTGTGTTATTGTAACCAGAATGCCGACAAGTGAACCATGATGTGTGAAATCAATACTTCTAGTAACCCTGTTGCTTTGTAGTTAAAGGATGATAATTTGATTCCTAGCATGTCGGTTACTGAGTCATCCTCCTAAGATTGATCGTGCTACCAGTCCATATTTCCTGGTGCACTCTTCGATCAATGAGTTAGGATCGTATCAATCCCTTGCTTATTTGATCACATCAACTTGCCTCAAAAGTAAGATTGTTCTCGAGCTTAATAGCATATCGGTGGTTCGTGACTTTCCGAATATCTCCTCAGAAGTATTACCAGGTTGTCCCTTGACCGTTATGTTGAGTTCGTGATCAAGTTGGTTTCTTGTACACCACCCCTTCTCCAAGAATCTGTGTTGGATAGCCCTAAGCTAGTTGGTTAAGCTAAACAACAACTTGGAGAGTTGAAAGATAAAAGCTTGCCTGACTTAGTTAATTCCAAATGGGTATCTCTTTGTATATGTGTGTTGAAGAAAGATGATATCTTCATCGATTGATCTCCGTGACCAATTGCTGGATCTATTGTCTTGTCCAAACTTTGATTTGAGTGTGGGATATCATCAAATCAACTCAGAACCAACGATATTCATAATGTTGTCTTACTCGTGGTTGATCCCTCTAGCATACACCATTACATCTTTTGGTCTGACCAGTGCTATCACCCTGTTCACATAATGGTGAAATTCCAGTGATATGGAAATCCCGATGAGTTGTTGTTGAGCCCATCAGCAGCATTTTATCTCCTCCGTGATTCATGTTGAACATTAAGCTAGTGTTGGAAACTTTTGAAAGCATTTCTTCATGCTAGCTCATGAAGCATATGTTTGGATGGAAGAAGTGACTTCCTCTAATTCATGTGCATTTGATGCAAGTTGCCGCCGTGAATTCGATAAAGCTTGTTTTTGCTTCCTCTGGAATTGTCCGATTTAGTCACACACGTGCGAAGTACTCTATGGTTCGATAGGTTGGCCGCCTCCATTCTATATGTGTTCCTAGCACACCAAGCCACTGAATGACTTGTTCTAGGTAAATAAGTCTAATTTAAGTGCACAAGACTTCGATATCCTCGATGATGGTTCCCTACCAGGACTCGGTAGTGTTTTGTTGTAAGACTACCATGTGGTCATGTTTGTCTCGGACAACATGTTCACATGTGTGTAGCAGAACCAGCTCATGTTTTGGAGCTTACTACCATAGTCCATTTCCTGAGAATCTCACAATGTTATCTCGTCAATTTGTGTTGCAACTCTTCTTTTCAGACATGTTGAGTCTGAAGTATCCTGTAACTAACCAGATCTGAATCTCAGGCATATATGATGGTTGGAACATTCCAACATTTGCATTTTGTTCCCATCTTGCACCGCCATTGTGCCAATTTCCCATGGGCTGCCCTTCACAGCAATTGTTATTCGGGATCATCTTCAAAAGTGGACTTACCATGGGTCCCATCCATTTCCGATGATAAGCAAAAATCATCCATTGCATTGTCTTCAACAAGGTAGTCCACATCATCCATTCTAGTCCGAGTATGTCATTCATCCGGACTTCTTCGAACGATCGATTGCGAATTTCCCTAGCCTGGTATAGAGAGTTTCAATGATCTCTATATCAAAAGTAATTCTTTTTGCCACTTAAAGGAATATTCTACGAGTCACCTCTTCTAGGGTGCCCCGTTATGGAATCATGGCAATCTAGCTCCTAGCTACTTTGAAACGCATCCACCATCCTTTTAAGTTTGGGATTGTTGCTTCCCAAATTAAACCTTTGTCATCTATTACTTTCCATCTCTCTCGATGTGTGTTTTAACTCTCAACTCAAGAGGTGTTCCTACGTCTCATTCCGTGAGTTGATCGTCAGTTGCTCGATCTTCATGAAGATCGATTCTTCTAGAGTTTTCCCTTTCTTCTTGTTGTCATGTTGGATGAAGTTCTCAGAGTAAGACATCGAGACAAGGAGGATGATCGAATCAACATTCTTATGAAGTGCAACCTAGATCATGAAGACTGTGTTAGCTTTGTGCCCCCTTTGTCTTCTTACCTCACATCTTGAATCTTGGGACGAGATTCTTGTTTAGTGGGGGTGAGTTGTCATAGCCCTAGAATTGCTTGTATCTAATTGCATGAAAGCATTCATGTCATCATGTTTAAATTCAAGAAATTTGAAATGGGGATTGATCAAACCCTAGCACCAGAATTCAAATAGGTTCAAATAAAACCTTTTTCAAAGAACCCAAAATGTCCTTTGAAAATGTTCATGATTTTTGATAAAGGTGAAAACCTCTGCAAAAAATGATGAGCATATTTGTTGGCCATTTATGTATTTTTGAATTAACCCATATTGTATTTGAATTGGAGCACTTAAATACTATTAATATTCTTAAATGCCCCCAAAAATTTGGAATTAGTTGAGGGCCTCTGTAATGACTCATTTAGTGCCCATAACTATTTTCAGAATTTTTAAAAGTGATTTGGTTTAAAACCAAATTAAAACAAATTTGCAAAATAGAAAATAGAAAACAAAAAAGGCAGAAGACTTACCTAGCGCTTGCCTCTAGCAGAGCCGGCCCAGCTCCTATTCTTTCCCAACCCACCACCGCTGCCCCCTACCGTCTTCCTCCACGGACAGAAAGACAGGGGCGAGTGGTCGCCACGCGCGGGCACGCACCCTGGCCAGCTCCTCCCTGCCTGCTAGCCCCGGCCTCCCATGAGGACGCCACGCGACCCCCTAGAGCCGTTCGGCTCTCCCTCTCTGGCTCTCGAGCATTCCCCCCTCCCCTGGACCTCTCTCTCTCACCCACCCGAACGGGTTCGTCGCCGCCGCTCGCCATAGCCGTGCCCACCGTGCTTCCCTCGCCTCGCTGATGTGTTGCTCTGCCCCATCGCCTACACAACCCGGGACGCCCTGCTTCGACCTCGCTGCCGTCATTTTCAACCGCGGGCCTCCGAGATCACTGTCATCGCTCCGTCGCCTCCAGAGCCTCCGCCGAGCCGCTGGCCTGCTCTTCGACCTTGTTTTGAGCCCCGATGTGTTTCTCCTCACCTCTCCCTCTCTAGTTCGTCCCCTAGCTAGCTGTGCCGCCATGGATGTAGCTCGCCGTCCGCCATGGCAACTGGACCTGCTGTTGCCGAGCCTCCCTCGAGCCCTGCTGCTGTTCACCGTGCTCCTGGGGCATCCTAGTTGCTGCATCGCTGCTCGCCTTGCTTGCCCGTGTGTGCTAGCCACCCCAGCCGCAACCACCAAACTCCGGTCGCGGCCTCGCTCACCGCCGCCGACGCCATAGCCCACCCGAGCACCTGTCACTGCCACCATTCAAAACGCCGCAGCAGCAGCTCTACAAACGGGCATGGCCGCCATGCTTCAGTTATCGCTGGAGTTAATCCGGTGACGTGGACAGATTAGATTAGTCTAATTATTGTGATTAATCTAACTAAAGCCACTGGCAACCCGCCCCACAATGGTCAAACCCTAGTCAGCACTGGGTTTGACCGGGATTAGTACCCATTTCACTGACGCGTGGACCCCACGCGTCAGGTTTGACCTGGAGCGGATAGTTGACCTGTTGAGGTCATCATGGCATCATGCTGACGTAGTAAATGTTTTCTGGATTTAAATAAATCAGAAATGATTTATTTATTCTAGAAAATGTTTAAAACTTCAAAAAATCACAGAAAATAAATTGTAACTCCAAATAAAATAATTTATATATGAAAAATGATTAGAAAAATTCAATCTATCAATCTGTACCATTTTCATGCATGCTAGAACAACTTATAGTTGCTGAATTGGACAAATCAAACAAATGGCATTTGAATTTCACATATGCAGTTTGAATTTGAACCTAGGGTTCAAACCAACTTCATTTAACATGTTGCTAGTTACATTAGCTCAATCAACAGCATATTGCCATGTCACATTCATGCATCATATTGTCGCATTGCACTGATTTGTTCCCTCTTGTTTGCTGGTATCTGTCCCCCCTTAGTGGACGTAGTTCCGATGAGGAGTTCGATGAAACCGATGAAGAGCTATACTATCTTCAGAAGTGCCAGGCAAACAAAACCCCCTTGTTCATCATGATACAATCCCACTCTCTCGCTTCTGCTCTCTTTTACAGCACTAGGACACCAACGATTCAACTGTTACCTGCTGTGGTAGTTGAACCCCTTTCCTCTGCATGACCTGTCATTTCCATAGTAAATAGATGAAACCCACTAGCATGAGTAGGAGTTGATTGAGCCCTGATGTGCCTACTCATTCATGCTTGCTGTCATGCCTTCTACTTCTTAGAGTTGAGTCGGGTCTGATTCATCGGGGATGAATTGGAATGTGGTGAACATGTCTTACTGTTGAGAGCTAAGTGTGTGAACATGATTTGGTAAAGGTAGCGGTGAGAGGCCATGTAGGAGTACATGGTGGGTTGTCTCATTGAAACCGTCCTCAGGAACTGAGTTCTGTGATTGTGATCCATGAACAACTACTACCACATGTTGGGCCCTGAAATATGACCCCGCTCGACTTATTAACTCCCCTTCTCCTCTGTCCAGCAGTTGCAAGTAGTTTCTGGTGTTTGTAGTATGCTGGAGGCCGTGCACAGCGCTAACCTGAGGGGTGGGCTGTGATGCGGTTGGCACGTGGCCCGGTGTACCAAGTCACCGGTTTGGTGACCCGGGAACCCTGCACACATCGTTCGGGGCCGTAGTGGAAACCTCGGCCGGACTCCCTGCGGATGGAACTTGAATAGGCGATAAACTTGGACTAGGGACTTGTGTGGTTAGTCAGGTCGTGGTCTGCACCCACTCCAGCTTTCGCTTGAAGTCTGCTGAGCACATGTCGTGTGCAGACGCTAAGTGGTGGAAACATGTGTGAAGAAGTACACTGATAACCCACAAGTATAGGGGATCGCAACAGCTTTCGAGGGTAGATTATTCAACCCAAATTTATTGATTCGACACAAGGGGAGCCAAAGAATATTATCAAGTATTAGCAACTGAGTTGTCAGTTCAACCACACCTGGAAACTTAGTATCTGCAGCAAAGTGTTTAGTAGCAAAGTAATATGATAGTGATGGTAACGGTATCAAAAGAGTAATGAAAGCAAAGTAATGTTTTTGGTATTTTGTAGTGATTGTAACAATAGCAACGGGAAAGTAAATAAGCATAAACCAGTATATGGAAAGCTCATAGGCATTGGATCAATGATGGATAATTATGCCGGATGTGGTTCATCATGTAACACTCATAACATAGGGTGACACAGAACTAGCTCCAATTCGTTAATGTAATGTAGGCATGTATTCCGAATATAGTCATACGTGCTTATGGAAAAGAACTTGCATGACATCTTTTGTCCTACCCTCCCGTGGCAGCGGGGTCCTAATGGAAACTAAGGGATATTAAGGCCTCCTTTTAATAGAGAACCGGAACAAAGCATGGCACATAGTGAATACATGAACTCCTCAAACTACGGTCATCACCGGTAAGTATCCCGATTATTGTCACTTCGGGGTTAACGGGTCATAACACATAATAGGTGACTATAGACTTGCAAGATAGGATCTAGAACTCTCATATATTGATGAAAACATAATAGGTTCAGATCTGAAATCATGGCACTCGGGCCCTAGTGACAAGCATTAAGCATAGCAAAGTCATAGCAACATCAATCTCAGAACATAGTGGATACTAGGGATCAAACCCTAACAAAACTAACTCGATTACATGGTGAATCTCATCCAACCCATCACTGTCCAGCAAGCCTACGATGGAATTACTCACGCACGGCGGTGAGCATCATGAAATTGGTGATGGAGGATGGTTGATGATGACGACGACAACGAACCCCCCTCTCCGGAGCCCCGAACGGACTCCAGATCAGCCCTCCCGAGAGGTTTTAGGGCTTGGCAGCGGCTCAGTATCGTAAAATGCGATGATTTCTTCTCTCCTATTTTTCTCTCCCCGAAAGCAGTTATATAGAGTTGGAGTTGGAGTCGGGGGGTCTCCAGAGGGCCCACGAGGTAGGGGGCGCGCTCTAGGGGGGGCACCCCCACTCTCGTGAGAAGGGTGTGGCCCCCCTGGTCTTCATCTTTGGCGATGATTTTTATTATTTATTGTAAGATATCCTGTGGAGTTTCAGGTCATTCTGAGAACTTTTGTTTTCTGCACATAAACAACATCATGGCAATTCTGCAGAAAACAACGTCAGTCCGGGTTAGTTCCATTCAAATCATACAAGTTAGAGTCCAAAACAAGGGCAAAAGTGTTTGGAAAAGTAGATACGTTGGAGACGTATCAACTCCCCCAAGCTTAAACCCTTGCTTGTCCTCAAGCAATTCAGTTGACAAACTGAAAGAAATAAAGAAAAACTTTTACAAACTCTGTTTGCTCTTGTTGTTGTAAATATGTCAAGCTAGCATTCAAGTTTTCAGCAAAGATTACAGCTAACCACATTTGAAATAATTCTCAGGTCTCATGATTACTCATATCAATAACATAATCAACTAGCAAGCCATAATAATAAATCTCGGATGACAACACTTTCTCAAAACAATCATAATATGATATAACAAGATGGTATCTCGCTAGCCCTTTCTGAGACCGCAAAACATAAATGCAGAGCACCTTTAAAGATCAAGGACTGACTAGACATTGTAATTCATGGTAAAAGAGATCCAATCATAGTCACACCCAATATAAATTAACAGTAATGAATGCAAATGACAGCTGCGCTCTCCAGCTAGTGCTTTTTAATAAGAGGGTGATGACTCAACATAAAAGTAAATAGATAGGCCCTTCACTGAGGGAAGCAAGGATTTGTAGAGGTGCCAGAGCTCGGTTTTGAAATAGAGGTGAATAACATTTTGAGCGGTATACTTTCATTGTCAACATAACAACCGAGCGATGGCGATATCTTCCATGCTACGCACATTATAGGCGGTTCCCAAACAGAATGGTAAATTTTATACTCCCCCTCCACCAACAAACATCAATCCATGGCTTGCTCTAAACAACAAGTGCCTCCAACATACATCCGATCCCAGGGGAGTTTTGTTTGCAATTATTTTGTTTAGTTTGCATAAAGCATGGGACTGGGCATCCCGGTGACCAGCCCTTTATCTCGTGAATGAGGAGAAGAGTCCACTCCTCTTGAGAATAACCCGCCTAACATGGAAGATACAGACAACCCTAGTTGATACATGAGATATTTGAGCATACAAAACATGATGATTATTTGAAGGTTTAGAGTTTGGCACATACAAATTTACTTGAAACGGCAGGTAGATACTGCATATAGGAAGGTATAGTGGACTCATGTGGAATAACTTTGGGGTTTAAGGAGTTTGGATGCACAAGCAGTATTCCCGCTTAGTACAGGTGAAGGCTAGCAAAAGATTGGGAAGCGACCAACTAGAGAGCGACAACAGCCATGTACATGCATTAAAATTAATAAACATTGAATGCAAGCATGAGTAGGATATAATCCACCATGAACATAAATATCGTGAAGGCTATGTTGATTTGTTTCAACTACATGCGTGAACATGTGCCAAGTCAAGTCACTTAAATCATTCAGAGGAGGATACCACCCTATCATACCACATCATAACCATTTTAATAGCATGTTGGCACGCAAGGTAAACCATTATAACTCATAGCTAATCAAGCATGGCATAAGCAACTATGATCTCTAATTGTCATTGCAAACATGTTTATTCACAACAAGCTGAATCAAGAACGATGAACTCATCATATTTACAAAAACAAAAGAGGTCGAGTTCATACCAGCTTTTCTCATCTCAGTCAGTCCATCATATATCATCATAATTGCCTTTAACTTGCACGACCGAACGATGTGAATAATAATAAGAGTGCACGTGCATTGGACTAAGCTGGAATCTGCGAGCATTCAATAAACAGGAGAAGACAAGGCAATATGGGCTCTTTTGTCAGATAAACAATAATGCATATAAGAGCCACTTCAACAATCTAATCAAGGTCTTCTCCTACTGACCCCCAAAGAAAATAAATAAAACTATTTACACGGGAAAGCTCCCAACAAGCAAAAGAAGAATGGGAAATATTTTTGGGTTTTCTTTTTAATTACTACTACAAGCATGGAAGGTAAATTAATTAAAAGCTACAACTAAATTTTTTGGTTTTTTCTTTACTTAAGGTTTATCAAACACACAAGAAGAAAACATAAAAGAAAATAAACTAGCATGGATGATACAATGAAAAAGTATGAGCACCGACATCTGGCAATGAGTGTGTGTGAACATAAATGTAATGTCGGTGAGAGATACGTACTCCGCCAAACTTAGGCTTTTGGCCTAAGTTTGTCTATGGCCACGGCTGGCCTGGCTGATATCCATAATAATAGTTGTTGGGGTCATACTGTGATGAGGAAGAAGAAGGCTCCTGTTGCCACTGGTTGGCAATCATCTCCGGATCCCACTAATAGTTAGACTATCGTGAAGGATCAAATTGTGGTTCCGGTTCTGGCTCCTCGGCTGGTGTAGGGTTCCGGTAGGCGTGGGTAGCCGTCAACGAAACAAGGTACTTGCCTACAGTCAAATCAAACAAAGCAGGAGCAGGTAAGGTAATAGTCTCAGGATGATGTTTATTAAAGAACAATTGATATTTAAGCTCTCCTGCCCTATTCTTAACAATAAAATCATGTGCCACCATACTTTTATAATCTAGATAAACACGAGGCGGCACTTTTTCCCCTTCTCAGCATGCCTAATAGGTATGTTAAAATGTGCAGCTAGGCGTGTGGCATAGACGCCTCCAAAGATGGGACACTTAGTATGGTTCATACTTAACCGTCTAGCACTAATGCCGCCCATACTAAAAGTGTTATCACTGTATAAACCTTGGAGCAAAATAATAATATCAGGGATACTAAGGTTTCCAGAGTTTCCGCGACCAATTAAGCAACGACTAGCAAATAATGCAAAGTAACGTAAGACAGGAAAATGTATGCTAGTGATTCGTGCATCAGAAACCTTCCTAGTTTCCCCTATAGTGATAGTATTAATAAATCCCTCCACATCATCATGATGTGGTTCTTCTGTCTTGCCCTCAAAAGGGACTAAACAAATCCAACAGAAATCATAAAGTGACATCTCCTTATCCTCATCATATAAATGAAACTCCACCATAGGTGGCGAGTTCCTAGAATGGAAATGAAAGTTTTGCACAAAGGTATTTGTGAGTAAGAGATACTGATCGCATTGGTCGTGGAGGAAAGCGGTGAGGCCTGCATTATGAGCCAACTCATGAAAATCTTCATAAATCCCGACTGCTCTCAAGAAATCCTTAGAAGGCCATTCACACGCCCGAACCTCCGCAGTGCACGACAAATTATACCTAGGCTTCGTTGCCTTTTCCTTCAAGCTTTGGCTCGATGAGCCCCTCAATAATCTCCTCATCATTTTCTGAAAAATTCTGAAATTTTTAGTAACTTCAAAATGAAAGTAAACCAAACTCAATAATATTGATAGCAACTACTCCTACAAGTGCCTAGGGCCTATATCATGCATCAAAACTACTTTTGACCATATAAATTTTACATGCAAGCTCAAGAACAGGGTCACCTAAACAACACAAATTTGCAATGAATAAAGCACTAGAACAAAAACTAATTGGACCAATGGAGGAGTCACATACCAAGGAACAATCTCCCCAAGCAGTTTTGTGAGAGGTGCTTTGAGCAAGGAGATCAAAAATGGCAGCAAAACGAGCTTGGACTTGGGTTTGAGTTGGTTTTTCGTGTTTGGGGGAGGAAGATGAAGTGTGTGGCTGAAAGAATAAGTGGAGGGGGCCACCATGGGCCCACGAGGCAGGGGGCGCGCCCTAGGGGGGTGGGCGTGCCCTCCACCCTCGTGGCAAGGTGGTTGGCCCCCTGGTGTGTTCTTTGTTCCATAAATCCTCAAATATTCTAGAAAAAAACATATTTAATTTTCAGGGCATTTGGAGAACTTTTATTTTCGAGGTATTTTTATATTGCGCGGATAATCAGATAACAGACAGAAAATTATTTATTTTTATTTTATTTCAACTAAATAACAGAAAGTATAGAGAGGGTACAGAAGGTTGTGCTTCTAGTTTCATCCATCTCATGCTCGTCAAAAGGAATCCACTAACAAGTTTGATCAAGTCTTGTTAACAAACTCATTCCGATTAACATGAAACCAGAGAAATTTCGAATAACACTAGGTTACCTCAACAGGGATATGCACATCCCCAATAATAAGTATATCATATTTCTTCTTGACGGTAGGAAGAGGAAATTCAAAACCTCCAAATATAATCAATGGAATTTTTCCGATAGAATTGATATTGTGAACTTGAGGCTGTTTCCTTGGAAAGTGTACCATATGCTCATTACCATTAACATGAAAAGTGACATTGCCTTTGTTGCAATCAATAACAGCCCCTGCAGTATTAAGAAAAGGTCTTCCAAGAATAATAGACATACTATCGTCCTCGGGAATATCAAGAATAACAAAGTCCGTTAAAATAGTAACGTTTGCAACCACAACAGGCACATCCTCACAAATACTGACAGGTATAGCAGTTGATTTATCAACCATTTGCAAAGATATTTTAGTAGGTGTCAACTTATTCAAATCAAGTCTACGATATAAAGAGAGAGGCATAACACTAACACCGGCTCCAAGATCACATAAAGCAGTTTTAACATAGTTTCTTTTAATGGAGCATGGTATAGTAGGTACTCCTGCATCTCCAAGTTTCTTTGGTATTCCACCCTTAAAAGTATAATTAGCAAGCATGGTGGAAATTTCAACTTCCGGTATCTTTCTTTTATTTGTAATAATATCTTTCATGTACTTAGCATAAGGATTTGTTTTGAGTATATCAGCCAATTGCATACGCAAGAATATAGGTCTAATCATTTCAGCAAAGCGCTCAAAATCCTCATCATCGTTTTTCTTGGATGGTTTGGGAGGAAAAGGCGTGGGTTTCTGAACCCAAGGTTCTCTTTCTTTACCATGTTTCCTAGCAACAAAGTCTTTCTTATCATAACATTGATTCTTTGATTGTGGGTTATCAAGATCAACAACAGGTTCAATTTCTACATCATTATCATTACTAGGTTGAGCATCATTATGAACATCATCATTAACATTTTCATTAGGTTCATGTCATTACCAGATTGTGTTTCAACATCAGAAATAAAATATCATTTGGATTATCAGGTGGTTCAGCAATATGTTCACTAGAAGTTTGCACAGTTCCATCATTTTTCTTTTTCTTCCTTTTAGAAGAACTAGGTGCATCAATTTTATTTGTCTGAGAATCTCGTTCAATTCTCTTTGGGTGGCCTTCAGGATACAAAGGTTCATGAGTCATTCTACTAGTTCTAGTAGCCACTTTAACAACATAATCATTTTTCTTACTATTCATCTCATCGAGCAATTCTTTTTGAGCTTTAAGTACTTGTTCTACTTGAGTGGTAACGATAGAAGCATGTTTGCTAACAAGTTTAAGTTCACCTATAATATTAGCCATATAGTCACCCAGGTATTTAATCATATCAGCATCTTGTTTTAATTGTCTACCAAAATAAGCATTGAAGTCTTCTTGCTTAAACATAAAATTATCAAACTCATCCAAGCATTGACTAGCAATTTTATTAGGAGGGATTTGAGCTTTATCGTATCTATAGAGAGAAATTACCTGTACTACCTGTGTTGGGTTATCGAGGTCTGGAGGTTCTTCAATAAATAAAGGATTAAGATCATATATTTCTTCATCGGGCGGTAAATTGAGACCATGTAGTTCTTCAATAGGAGGTAAATTCTTAACATCTTCAGCTTTAATACCTTTTTCTTTCATAGATTTCTTTGCCTCTTGCATATCTTCAGGACTGAGAAATAGAACACCTCTCTTCTTCGGAGTTGGTTTAGGAATAGGATCATTAATTGGAGCAGAATCTGGCTCAGGAGGTGCCCAATTATTTTCATTTGTCAACATATTATTCAATAAGATTTCAGCTTCATCCGGTGTTCTTTCCCTGAAAAGAGAACCAGCACAACTATCCAGGTAATCTCTGGAAGCATCGGTTAGTCTATTGTAAAAGATATCAAGTATTTCATTTTTCTTAAGAGGATGATCAGGCAAAGCATTAAGTAACTTGAGAAGCCTCCCCCAAGCTTGTGGGAGACTCTCTTCTTTAATTTGCACAAAGTTGTATATTTCCTTTAAAGAAGCTTTTTTCTTATGCGCAGGGAAATATTTAGCAGAGAAGTAGTAAATCATATCCTGGGGACTACGCACACAACCAGGATCAAGAGAGTTAAACCATATCTTAGCATCACCCTTTAATGAGAACAGAAATATTTTAAGGATATAAAAGTAGCGAGATCTCTCATCATTAGTGAACAGGGTGGCTACATCATTTAATTTAGTAAGATGTGCTACAACAGTTTCAGATTCATAACCATGAAAAGGATCAGATTCAACCAAAGCAATGAAGGGACCTTCCCATTTGGGCTCAAGCTTGTTCTTTTTCTTATCCGGCAGACGTAGAACTAGTTTGCCAACGTTATAAGTTTTGGCCCGTACTTCTCTGCTTTGGTATCTGCGAGCCTGTTGCTGATAAAATGCGGAACGGGCTTTTGCCACGTCGCGCTCCTCCTCCAAGGTGTCCAGACTGTCCTACCGATCAAGCTCGGCTTCTCTTTCTTCGTACATGCGCACTCGAGGTGAGTCATGAATTATGTCACAGGGCAAGACTGCCTCTGCGCCGTACACCATAAATAAGGGTGTATATCCGGTACTACGGTTCGGCGTGGTCCGCAGCCCCCAGAGTACAGAGTCAAGCTGCTCTACCCAGTGTGTGTTAGACTCTGTTAAGGACCGCACTAACCTGGGTTTAATGCCGCTCATTATAAGACCGTTCGCGCGCTCCACTTGACTGTTGGTTTGTGGGTGATAGACCGAAGCATAATCGAGCCTGATGCCCATTTTGCTACACCAGAGTTTTACCTCATCGGCAGTAAAGTTCGTGCCATTGTCAGTGATGATGCTGTGAGGGATGCCATAACGGTGTACGACCCCGGATATGAAGTCTATCACCGGTTCGGATTCGGCTGTTTTAACAGGTTTGGCCTCTATCCATTTGGTGAATCTATCCACCATGACGAGTAAGTATTTTTTCTTGTGGGTTCCCCCTTTAAGGGGTCAACCATGTCAAGCCCCCACACCGCAAAGGGCCACGTAATGGGGATTGTTTGGAGGGCGGTGGGTGGCATGTGGCTTTGATTTGCAAAGAGCTAGCAACCGACGCAATGTTGGACCAAGTCCTATGCATCTGCCCGGGCCGTTGGCCAATAGAATCCTGTACGGAAGGCCTTGCTTACGAGAGCCCGGGCTGTGGCGTGGTGATCGCCGAGTCCGGCGTGAATTTCTGCCAAAAGGTTCCGCCCTTCCTCTTCGGAGATGCACCTTTGAAGGACTCCGGTAGTGCTTTTTTTGTACAATTCTCCCTCATGGACCCTGTAGGCCTTGGATCGCCGCACCATGCAGCGTGCCTCATTTTGGTCCTCCGGAAGTTCCTGTCTAGTTAGGTATGCCAGGAATGGTTCTGTCCACGGGGAAGTGATGGCCATTATTATGTGGGCTGAAGGTGTTATTTCGGTGACGGAGCCTCCGATTGAGTCAGAGTGTTCGGTATCGGGTATTTTGGCCGGGTCCGGGCTGTTGTTACTAGTGTCCCTTTCCCATACTACGAATGGCTTGAACAGCCTCTCCAAAAATATGTTGGGGGGGGGGGGGACCGCATCGCGTTTGGCGCCGATGTGGGCGAGGATATCCGCCGCCTGATTGTTTTCCCGAGCCACATGGTGAAATTCGAGCCCCTCGAACCGAGCTGACATTTTTAGGATGACATTTCGATAGGCCGCCATTTTCGGATCCTTGGCATCAAAGTCTCCATTTATTTGGGATATTGCAAGATTTGAATCCCCACGCACCTCCAGGCGTTGAATGCCCATGGAGACTGCCATCCGAAGACCATGCAACAGAGCTTCATATTCGGCTGCGTTGTTGGAGTCTGTGTATAGTATTTGTAGTACGTACTGAATGGTATCTCTAGTTGGGGACATCAGGACGACACCAGCCCCTAGACCAGCCAGCATTTTAGAACCGTCGAAGTGCATGATCCAATTGGAGTATGTGCCATACTCTTTAGGGAGTTCGACCTCCGTCCATTCGGCGATGAAGTCGGCCAATACTTGTGACTTAATGGCTCGTCGAGGTTTGTATGTTATGTCGAACGGGAGGAGCTCGATGGCCCATTTGGTAATCCAGCCCGTAGCGTCGTGGTTGTTTATAATATCATTAAGTGGCACTTCCGAGGCTACTGTAATCGAACACTCTTGAAAGTAGTGTCGCAACTTCCGGGATGCCATGAATACCGCATAGGCTATCTTTTGATAATGTGGGTACCGTGATTTGCATGGAGTGAGGACAGTGGATACATAGTATAGCGGCTTTTGAAGAGGGAATTTATGTCCGTCTACTTCCCGTTCGACAACAAGCACTGCGCTGACAACTTGATGAGTTGCTGCAATGTACAACAACATTGGTTCACCGATGTTTGGCATGGCCAGGATTGGGCTGGTTGCCAAAATGGCCTTTATTTCTTCCAATCCGGTTGTGGCCGCGTCCGTCCACTCGAAGTGTTCGGTGCGCCGAAGGAGGCGATAAAGGGGTAAAGCCTTTTCTCCTAAGCGGGAGATAAAGGGCTTAGAGCCGCCACACATCCAGTTAACTTCTGGATTTGTTTGAGGTCTGTTGGGGTAGCCAACTGTGACAAAGCTCAGATTTTGACCGGATTAGCTTCAATACCTCTACCGGAGACAATGAAACCCAGGAGCTTTCCGGCTGGTACGCTGAAAACGCATTTTTCCGGATTGAGCTTGATGTCGTATGCTCGGTGGTTGTCGAATGTGAGCCTCAAGTCGTCTATCAAAGAGTCGACGTGTTTGGTTTTGATGACCACATCGTCTACGTATGCCTCTACTGTTTTGCCGATTTGTTTCTCCAGACATGTCTGAATCATGCGCTGATATGTTGCGCCGGCGTTTTTGAGCCCAAAAGACATTGTGTTAAAACAGAAGGGACCGTATGGTGTGATGAATGTCGTTGCAGTTTGGTCGAACTCCGCCATCTTGATTTGGTGGAAACCGGAGTATGCGTCGAGGAAACACAATGACTCGTGTCCTGCGGTAGCATCAATAATTTGATCGATGCGGGGGAGGGGGAAGGGATCCTTTGGGCAAGCTTTATTGAGGTCCTTGAAATCGACACAAAGGCGCCAAGATTTATCCTTCTTTGGTACCATCACCAGGTTTGCTAGCCAGTCTGGGTGTTTTATTTCTCTGATGAATCCGGCCTCCAATAACTTGGCTAGTTCCTCTCCCATGGCCTGTCTCTTAGGTTCGGAGAAACGCCGAAGAGCTTGCTTGACCGGCTTGAATCCCTTTAGGATATTGAGGCTATGCTCGGCCAGCCTGCGTGGGATTCCTGGCATGTCTGAGGGATGCCAGGCGAATATGTCCCAATTCTCGTGCAGGAACTCTCGTAGTGTGGCGTCCACAGCGGGGTTTAACTGTGCCCTGATGGAGGCTGTTTTTGTAGGGTCCGTTGGGTGGACTTGGAATTTGACTATTTCATCCGCTGGTTTAAAAGAGGTGGAATTGGATCTCTTGTCGAGTATTACATCGTCCCTGTCCATTGTGGAGCGTAGCATGGTTAATTCCTCGGCCGAGAGGGCTTCGGATAATGCCTCGAGGGTCAGGGCGGCTGTTTTGTTTTCAGCGCGGAGTGTTGTGTCCGGATCACTGGCGAGAGTGATGATTCCTTTGGGCCCGGGCATTTTGAGCTTCATGTACCCGTATTGGGGTACGGCTTGGAAGATTGTGAATGCCTCCCATCCTAAGAGTGTGATAACCACTGCTGAACGGGGCCACTTGGAATGTAATTTCTTCGGACCTGTAATTATCCAGCATGCCGAATACCACATCTAGTGTGATTTTCCCAGCACAGCGTGCTTCCCGAATGGGGATGATTCCTCTAAAGGTTGTGCTACTTTGCTCAATGCGGTTCCAGTCTATTTCCATCTTTTGAAGAGTTTCCTCATAGATGAGGTTTAATCCACTGCTGCCGTCCATGAGTACTTCAGTGAGTCGAAAGCCATCCACGATTGGGCTGAGGACCAGTGCAGCTGGTGCTCGGGCTGTTCGGAATTTAGGTTCATCACTGGTATTGAAGGTGATAGCCGTGTCACTCCATGGATTTATTGCTGCCACATGGCAGATTTCGGCAATGCTGCGGAGTGTTCGCTTGCGCCTATTATTTGATGCGAAGGTCTCAAAGACTGTTAATACCGTATTGCTATCCGTAGGATGGTGCTCTGCGGCATCTGGGATGAGAAGATCCTCACCGCTTTTAGCCACCTGCCGGAGTATCCAACATGCTCTAAGGTTGTGTGTTGGTATGGTATCCACCGTACTATGAATTTTGCAGGGGCCGTTAAGCCATCCCTCCAATACGGTTCCATGCCCTGTATAGGGTTTTTGCTTTTTGGTAGTTGACCCGGGTGTCTTTTGATAGTGCACCCTTTTATTTCGGACTGGGTTCGTATTTAGGGCCGGATTATCCCAAAAGTTTGTTTTGGTTTTCCAGGCACTTTCCATCGCACAGTACTTTCGTACTATGGACGCCAAGTCAGCGAAGCGTGATATCTCACGGTGATTTATGGCGTTAAGGATTCCCTTGTCCATGCAATTATTGCAGAAAAATAAGATTGCGTCTTCCTCGCGACAGTCCTTAACCTTGTTCATCGCAAGGAGGAATCTGGCCCAATAGTGATGTACTGTTTCATGGGGCTCTTGTCTGATGTTGGAAAGATCGTTTATGTCTGGGTGGGTGGGTGGATTTGAGTCCAAACCCCTACCCGATCCGAGACCCAGGGGCCGAGGGGTTTCCGATCTTGGAAGTTTGGATTCCGGTATGTTGCCCAATGTGTCTGGCCCGCTGCCTGACTCTAGGTTTAGGGTTTGGGTGATGTCCTCCCGTGAACGGGTATCCAACTCGGAGAGCTCAGGTATTCGGACATAGTTAGTCCTCAAAATATAGGAAGAGTTGCCGCATTGTTCCTCCACAACCGCAACATGATGGGTGACCGGTGGAGAGTTAATCTCCCGTTGATCGGGTTTAAGCCCAATCCGATCATAGTCCGTAGCGACTCCCAAGGTGGCGATGCGATCCAAGAGTTCGTTTAGGGAGGAGAGCTCCATTGGATCCATCTGCTCGGCGAATTCCGAGCCGACGTGGAGGCTGTTTTCGATGACCCGAGAAGTCATTTTCGGTGCAACAGCCGAACAGGCGGTCATGACGAAGCTGCCTAGCCGGAGAGTTTGGCCGACAGCCAGGGCTGCTCCGGCGATAATGTTGTTTTTAACAACGAGATGAGGCATCCTTCCTTACCGCGACGACAGAGAGGAACTCTCAATGAAAGCACCAATGTCGGTGTCAAAACCGGCGGATCTCGGGTAGGGGGTCCCGAACTGTGCATCTAGGCGGATGGTAACAGGAGGCAGGGGACACAATGTTTTACCCAGGTTCGGGCCCTCTTGATGGAGGTAAAACCCTATGTCCTGCTTGATTTATTCTTGATGATATGGGTATTACAAGAGTTGATCTACCATGATATCGGAGAGGCTAAACCCTAGAAGCTAGCCTATGGTATGATTATTGTCCTACGGACTAAAACCCTCCGGTTTATATAGACACCGGAGGGGGCTAGGGTTACACAAGGTCAGTTACAAAGGAGGAGATATACATATCCGTATTGCTTAGCTTGCCTTCCACGCCAAGTAGAGTCCCATCCGGACACGAGACGAAGTCTTCAATCTTGTATCTTCATAGTCCAACAGTCTGGCCGAAGGATATAATCCGGCTGTCCGGATACCCCCTAATCCTGGACTCCCTCAATGATCTTCCAATTTGATTTGTGCAGAAAAGGGAAGATTCGTGTGATTTGTATTTCTGGGAAGTTGCTGATGTGGGGGGAACGCAACTATGCGGATTATTTGGTTAGCCGAGGAATCCCAATACCAGCAGGTTGGGGTGTTGGGCAAGTAACTGAAGGAATGACAGAAGAGGAAGAAGCAGAGCAGAAGGTTAAATATGCAGTTCCTCTAATCATGGCCAAGCAACAGCTGCTGAACGGCCTTGACAGCAATGAGGATATGAAAGAGCTTGTGAAGATAATGGGCAAAATCGATGTGCTCTGTAGGATGATTGTCTCTTTATTTGCAGTGTATGTAACACTCATGATGTATTCAGTGGCTATGACATGAGCACTTTGCTGAAACTAGTAATGAATGAAACCTATGTAGCAGGCTGGGCGTAGCGTTCTGAACATCTAATGATTTCTATTAACAAAAATCAGAGGGTATGCCCTTTTGCTCATAAATAAATAAATAGCATAGGACCTTTTGGTAATAAATAAATAAAATAGCACAGGCCTTGTTGGGTTAGCTTTGTTCCCATTCGAAGACGTCGAGCAAATTGTAGTCCAACAGCAAACTATGTCATCAAATTCAAGTTTCACAGCCAAATATGATACAACCAAACAACAATGTCATCATGTTTTAGTCGTCATACAATCACCAAACACAAATGAACATACATAACAAGTGATGTTCTCACAACAAAATACTAAACAACACGTTCATCAGGTTTCAGTTGTCATAGCAAACACAATTTCACATAGTAGATAAAAAACATCTTCTGACAAGCAAATACGACAAAAGCAATCTAATCATCATCCGCAGCAGCAGCGTCAACATCTTCGCCATGTGTATCAGTCTGAATCGTAATTCCCCAGAGTGTCATCATCTTCTTCATCCCCAATGTCCTCAAACATTGGCTTCTTCTTGATCAACTCTTGTATGTCCACAGCACGACATGCAATTTTTTCGCCAGCGTCATTGACGTGATGGTTCTCAAAGATATTAGGAACATCTGTGGAATCTTGTACATCATGAGTAGTGTAAACATCATCTTTTTGTGCAACTTCATTAAATGAATTCCTCTGCTCAAACCTTTGCAATACTCTCCAGTCATCGCTACGTGCAAATGTGTCTTCCAAGAAAATATCTCTGTTGCTTGATTTGCCAAAATAAAAGGCTCGTTGGTCTGGTACGCTGCCTTGACATTGATGGATTTGAAATAATCATCAGCTCTAGGTTTTGCGATCCTGGAAAACAGGTTATACCAACGATAGCACAACAGAACCACACACCGATGATCCTCGAAACTGGAGATATACTGCAACTGAACAATGTCTGTTATGTTAGCATACATTTTAGTTGTCTCTCTGTCGTACGTATTGGTGCTCATGATGGCGCTGTTTTGTGTCTTCATGCCTCCGTCACATGCAAGGGTGTTGTAGCGCACATCTCCAACAACGTAAGATTCATAATGTCTTACCCGAGTATCAGGACCCATTGCTAGTGCGTAAAGGGCATCATCAACTACCTGCCCATCCTCCCGCATCTTCTTAACCTATGGTTAGAAAATAGACAAGTTGATCATCTTATGTACTCAATATATTAAAAAACTGGTAGTGCAATTCAAAAGCTTACATGGCTCTTGAACCATTTCGCAAATCCTGCCATAATCAGTTTGTCAATGTTTCTTGTATTTTGCGGCAGTAACTCCTTTTTGTAGATGCTGCACAACATAGTGATGGCGTCAAACATGTAAATATATAAGAATGTGCTGCAAGTTTAGTAGATTACGATGTATAAGCTGCAGTACTTAGCGCTTACTTGATATAAGGTAGTATCTCAGGACAATTATTCAACACATACGAAACCATTTTGTCCAAATCTTTAGGTTTGTCCTCTTGTCGACTCTTCCCTGTAACTCGAACACAATAGTCGAAAACATTGAGCCCAGGATTGTCTTCACCCATCTCTTTGCTAAGCTGATCAGCTCTTTCAATGTATTTTGAGAAGAATGTCAATGCTTTGTAGCAATGTAGGCCTCTACAATGGAACCATCGGGTCTAGCTCTGTTCCTAACATAGCCCTTGAAAGTGCCTAGCCTCCTTTCAATAGGGTACATCCATCCATACTGTACTGGACCTCTAAGTAGTGCCTCATCAGGTAGATGAACAACCAAATGCACCATCACATCAAAGAAGGCTGGAGGATATATCTTCTCAAGGTCGCATAGGATACTTGGTATCTTGTCTCTAAGACGCTCCAAAGCATCTACCCTAATATTTCTACTACAGAGTTCCCTGAAGAATTATCCCAACTCTACAGCTGCTCCGTATAAGTAAGGGCGGCCCAATCCTCTAAGGATAACATGTAAAACCCTTTGAAGTAGGATGTGGTAGTCATGAGTTTTCAACCCTTGTACCTTGTTTCCATCTGCACTGACTCTCCTTTCAGGGCTGGAAGCAAATCCATTGGGAATCTCACACGTGATAGGACCTCGCATAATTCTTTTCTTTTTACCTTGTCCAAGACGTACACAACTCGTGCCATATCCCGTGGTTTACCTTCATCTTCCACCTGCAAATCCTTTCTGATACCCAAGTGTGTCAAATCAATCCTAGATTTTAAGTTATCTTTGATCTTGCCTTCAATATTAAGAAGTGTGCCAATAATGCTGTCACATATATTTTTCTCGATGTGCATCACATCAAGATTATGCTGTAGATCCAAATCTTTCCAATACTCCAAGTCCCATAAAGTGGACCTGCGGGTAAACAATAATCTCTCTTCTGCCCTGCCACGCTACCTTTTTCCGCTACCATTACCAGGATGGTTTCCTGGTGTAATATGCCTGACCTTCTCTAATTCTAGTTGCAACTCATCGGCGGTGAGCCTCTTTGGCGCATCGCGGTTTCCATGCTTTGCATTGAACACATGTCTTCGGTATTTTGTAGGACGCGGCTTGTCCTTGGCAAGGAAACAACGGTGTCCAATGTAATAGATCTTGCTAGGTATTGCGTATGACAGCGGGTTCCTGTCACATCAAACACATGCATTGTAACCTTGTGTCGTTCACCCTGACATAGTGCCCAAAGCCGGATAATCATGGATGCACCAAATTATAACAGCACGCAGAAAGGAATCAGCTGGTGGGTGATATGTCTCCAACGTATCTATAATTTTTGATTGTTCCATGCTATTATATTACATGTTTTGGATGTTTATGGGCTTTATTATACACTTTTATATTATTTTCGGGACTAACCTATTAACCGTAGGCCCAGCCCAAAATGCTGTTTTATTGCCTATTTCAATGTTTCGAAGAAAAGGAATATCAAATGGAGTTCAAACGGAATGAAACCTTCAGGAGAGTTATTTTTGGAATGGAAGCAACCCAGGAAACTTGGAGTAGACGTCAGGGAAGCTTCGAGGAAGCCACGAGGCAGGGAGGCGCACCCTACCCCCTGGGCGCGCCCCCACCCTCGTGCGCCCCTTGTGTCTCCCCTGACCAACTTCTTTCGCCTATATATGTCCATATACCCTAAAAACATCGGAGAGTAGAATAGATTGGGAGTTCCTCCGCCGTAAGCCTTTGTAGCCACCGAAAACCAATCTAGACCCGTTCCGGCACCCTGCCGGAGGGGGGAATCCCTCTCCGGTGGCCATCTTCATCATCTCGGTGCTCTCCATGATGAGGAGGGAGTAGTTTGTAACATCCCAAAATTCTAAATTTTGGAATGTTATAATAAATAGATAGATTTGATTGTTTGTTTGATTGATTGACTGAAAGTGAGTGAATTCGAAACTTTTGAAAGTTAAATGAGAGGGAATAAAAGGACTTTCCCAAACTTTCTTATTTGCTTTCTGATCTCCGCGAATTCAAATTCTTTTCAACCCAAAATCCTAGAGAGAAGATGACATGACTTCTTCCATTTAAATTAAATGAAAAGGGTTGTTGAAAATATTTGAATTTCATTTGAAAAATATTTCCAATTCTGAAACTTTATGCAACTCAATGATTTTCATGAGAGAAGATAAAATGACTTCTTCAAATTATATGAAATATGAGTTGGGAGTTTCAAAGAATTAAATTCAAAGTTCTTTTGAATTTCATTTTCAATTTGGATTTATTTGAGCTTTATTCAAATTATTTTTCTCCAAAAATAAAATATATGGAAATTAGGGTAACATGATTCCCTACAACAGAAAATTGGAGAAAAATTAATTTGAAATCATTTTGGTATTTTTAAAATGATTTTTGTTGAATTTTAATAGACCAGTAGCACTGTTTGAATTATCAGATTTTGTGTGTATTTTATTTAATGCTAGAAAAATGTTCATGTCGTAGAAAATCTTTTTCTGAAAATTTTGATATATTATATGCCTATATAATAGTTTTAGTTATTTTGTTTTTATTATTTTAAGTTCTCTGAAAAAAGGGTTTATAAAAAAAAGGGGTTTCCCCTTGCCGACTGGGCCGACCCAGCATCTTGCCAGGCCGCGGCCCAGCTCCCCGCCACCGTCCCAGCCGTCTCCGACAGGGCCTCCTTCCCCGGAGTCCGCCGCGCCGCCGCCTCCTCTGCCCCCTTCCCCACGCCACCCCTCGCCTCCTCCCGTGGCCTTTAAAAGGCGGCCCCCCGACACCGCGCCCTCGACCTCGCCTCCTCACCGCGTTGCGCCGGCGCCGCCGCCCGCTGCTGCTACCGCGCCGCACTTCGCCTCGCTGCCGCTGCTCGCTTGCCTCGCCGCCGCGCGCTGCCACCTGCCGCCTTAGCCGCGCCGCCACCTGCCGCTGTCGCCGCTCCTCGCAGTCGCCGGAGCCGCGACACCCTCGCCGTAGTCCGTCACTAACTGCCGCCGGCGGTTTTCGATGGAAAACCACCCCAAACCGGTAACCACCCCGGTTTATTCTCGGTTTAGTCCGGTTCTTAAAAAAAACCTAGAAAGTTTTTTTTTATAAACCAATTTTCTTTCAAAGGGATCTATTTAGAGAACGTTCGCTGGTTAGGTATAGAAAACGAACGTTCGCCTTTTAGTTTTTTTTTCTTTCTTTTTCTGTTATTTCGGCCAGGGACCCGTTTGTGAATAACTTATTTGCAGAATAGCCCCTGTTCTTCAAACAAGCATAACTTTTTGCTCGTTAGTCCAAATCCAACGAAACCAACGCCCACGTCTTCGTTATGATCTCCTCTATCCAGTAATCCAACTCAAACATTTTTTTGAAAGTTTAAAATTTGAATTAGATCAGATTTGAATTCAAACTTCTTTTGATCATAACTTGAGTTCCGTAGCTCCGTTTGAGTTGATTCTTTTTGCAAATCGAAGCTCTTGACCTAAACATTCTAATAAGGCCAAATTGACATAATTTTGGTACTGTTAGAAATTGATTTATGTTGCAAGAGTTATTTGCTTGGTTTTGACGTTTTCCGAATTGTTTTCTTTGTTCTCTCCGATCTTTGAGTGATTGCTTATGTGTGGTTACTATTGCTTGCTTACGATAGATTGACCGGAGTGAGACGAGTAGATCTATCAAGATTTTTGAGTGCGAATCATCTTCAACAACATTGCAGGCAAGTTCACTCTTTGATCATATCCCCTTTCATACCCAGTTTTTATGCATTAGCTTCACCCTCAAACATTGCATGAGTAGGATTGATAACATGTGGGTATTGGGAAGTAGTTGATGAGGTAGGAACCTATTGCCCTGCATTCAAACCTTGGGAGTTACTTTTACGTTATGCTTACAAGGCCATGCTATGCTCGTAGACGTGGATTGGGTTTGAGAGAATTTCATGACAGATGTGAGAGATTATTGTTAACTAAGGTTTAACTTAAGGTGGCTACTTTAATACACATCTGGGTGGATTGGTTGGGGCACCCTGGGGATATACCAGTGGACTTGCCCGGACACCTGGGGATATACCAGTGTTGTCCTAGGAGATCCCAGGGATATACCATGTGATCATCCTACGGTCCGCCACCCAGGCTCAAAGGGATCATGAGATTATTCATACTAGAAACTTCCATGTGCAGCCACAAGCCATTATGGGCTCTGGCATAGTTGATTAAGTCGTGCGAACTCTTACAGGGTAGACTAGCAGATGTAGGGGAAAGTAGGTGTACCGGTCTATCCAACGTAAGGTGCTAGCGCTTCTGAAAGGCTATGTCTCGGTCATCCGTTTCTCAAACACCATGTAGTGCGAGAAAACCAACGGAGGAGATCGAGTCTTGTGGGGAAAAGTGCGCAAACCTCTGCAGAGTGTATAAACTAATCATGATTAGCCGTGTCCCCGATTATGGACATCTAGAGTATCTAGTTCTTGGATTATCCTGTTGATCTCATCATGTTACTTTAAATGAATATTGTTGGGTTTTAATGATGTTACTTAATTGGGATTAAGAATGCTGTCAACCATTCTCAATGTTCAACAACCACCATGATAGTTAAATAAAATGTATTCCTTTGCAGTAGGGAAAAATTGGCTTTTCGCAAAAACCTTATAACCATAGAGCTTTTCCACCAGCCAAATATGCATGTAGTGATAGCCTTTATTCATCATTCTTTATGGTGTGAATTTTCTAGTACATTCAATGTACCGACCCTCTGTGGCTGCAACGTCTCATGTTGCAGGATTATCTTACGACGAGTAAGTGATACGTTAGGGTTACGATTTCTACACTCAACTTTGCCGTTGGTGTTGATGGGAATCCACAACCTTGTTACTTCCGCTATTTTGGATTTGAGGTAATAGTATTTACGTTACTTATACATGTGATTTACCTCTGTTATAAATCCCCGAGTACTGTGTGTGTCAGCATACCGATCCAGGGATGACACTTAAGCACAGAGACTTGACCCATTCGGGTCGGGTCGCTACAAGATGGTATCAGAGCACATGTTGACTGTAGGACGTGACCCTAGAAGCTGGCAAGCCCATAGGAAAGATTTTCCCTACAACTTTCCTTTTCAAAAAGACCTTTTTACCTCTCTTCTCTTCTGAGCTTATTCAAATATTCCCTTTTAGTGAGGCTATACCCCTTTCCCCTTTTGACCACACGAAGATTCGACTGATGAGACCACTTCAAGAAGTACAAGATATTGGACAACTAAGACCACTACGGAATGAAGAAGATTTTACCGTGCATTATGATAATGGAAACTACAACGGTTGAAGACCGAAGACAAGTAGAATTTGAAGGCTCTGAAGAATTCCCAGATTTGTATGACCTAGGAAGGCTACCCTTATGGAACTTGACAGATTATGGAAGTTGTCAATACCCGAGATCAAGGTGTATCAGAGAAAGACTGAAACAAGGAGTATGAGAACTCGAAGTTTTGTCAAAGAAACCCTAAGGCAGGAGATATCAACTATGGAGATATAGCTCATGGAAATGACAAAGGGAAGAAACATGGATATCCATGAGGTTATCGCCCGCTTATGCTATTGTCACCGTGCTGAGTTAAGCATGCCTATGCATGGAAGGATTAGGTGGTAGAAGGCTGATGGATCACCTATCAGCAACATGAAGTTTTTAACCTTATCTAGTGTATCACCATGATCTGGAGTATTACATCAAGGATTTTAAGATGGACCTGCAGGAAGCTATATTCGACAAAGAAGCATTCCGTGAAGAACTTAGGACCAAGGAGCTGAAGTAGCCAAGCTGGAGGAGCAAAACCTCGAGATACCGGAGATTCATTAAGAACTGAAGGACAGCAGGATCATGGTTCATGTCAAGGATGTTGAAACCCGGAAGTTTGGAATGCAACTCCAGAAATATTAAAGGAGGTCACGAGAGACTTCACGTCAATAGAGATGATCTGGCAAAAGAACTGGAAAAGGACAAGCATGATCGGAAGAAGCCATTGGAGGCATGAACAAGACTTGATGGGTTTGATGACTTTGAAGATTTATTGACCTTTAGAAGACCAAACCCCTGTTATATACCTACGTTAGATGCGATGTTTGTGAGCTGTCATTTGTTTGATGTTTTTCCGACAGCAACAGATAAAATCTGTCTTTTCAAAACCATTGTTTGTATTGTGTGTATCCCTCTCTATCCCTCTTATCTCACCCCAAAACCCTTGGACCCAATAGAGGATGAATGGAGATGAGCTTGTATTTTCGGGACCAATGAGTCAATTGGAGACAGACCGATGGATTCAGAACATGGAAGATCACATGGAGAATAACCCTATAGTCGGAAAGGATATGACCCAGCATGCTCTTCAATGCTTTGAAAGAGGTGCTGCTACTTGGTGGAGGATGTACCAAACCATCAATGGATGGCAAGGAGTAACCACTTGGAAAGAATTTAAGTTGACTTTGCTAAAGTCTCAGTTTGTGTCCCAGAAATTGAAGCCTTATGGAAAGGATATGAAAAAAAAACTTGTGCATGCAAGCTTTGTGGAGAAATAGGACACAACCATAAAGAACACAAGGATGAATGCCCTAATTGTGAAGGAAGTCACCCAGCTGAAGAATGCCCAACTAGGCAGATCACTTGTTTCTTGTGTGAAGGGACTACCCACTACCCTGCTCAGTGTCACATTTACCCCATGGTACAAAGAACCATCCAGCAGAAGAAAGAAGCAACGAAAGGAGCCCTCATGGAAATTTTAGAAGAAACTTCGATGAAGGAAAAGGTGGAGGACACAGCTAAAGAAGACCCGAGTAAACCCTGCACTAAGTCTTGCTATTCATGTGGAGAAGAAGGACACATCTCCCAAAATTGTTTGAATGGGGATCTAGTAGAATTCCCGACAGAGGAAGTAGAATATGACCCACAAGAAATAGAAGCCATGATTGGCATGGAAAGGTCCAGGAAGAGAAGCAGATTGGATTCCAGGAAGGACTTGAGTCATATCACCTGTTACAAGTGCAAGGAGTCAGGGCACTACCTCAACAGTTGCCCCAAAAGGAAACCTCGATACTTGTCAGAAGTAATATGTTTTAGTTGTAATGGAGCAGGGCACTTTGCCAGAGAATGCCCCAAGGAGAAGGAAACTTATGCTAGATAGTTGACCTTGCAACAATAGTAATGGAGCAGTAGAAGTGAGAACATTTTCTTTTATATTGAGGTGTTGAGTTGAGACATGTAATGGAAAAGCGAGAGATGGTAATCACTTGAGAATGAATAAAGTTAGCATCGTTGGTACTGATATGGATTTTATGAGTTGTTACTCTAGGAAGAAGATGTTGACCGTTTTCGAGGATATGAGAAATATGGTCTATGGAAGATTTGTGCATTTTAAGGGTGGTAGTACCCTGTAAGAACCTTTGACCCCTGGAAAAGATAAGGATACTCCACTAAGTGGATTTCGGATAAAAATGAATACGAGTTTTGTCTCGATATGTGTGATTCCCCAAGAGTATGTGGGATGAAGTTGGAGCCGTCAGTTGTTTGGACCCAATGTGATCAAGGAGTCAGAAGAGAATGTTAAGTTGATTCGAGATAGACTGAAGGTAGCTCAGTCCAGGCAGAAGAGTTATGTAGACTCAAAAAATCAAGGAGGTAGTCTATGAAATTGGAGAAAGAGCATGTCTTCGTGTGACCCCTCTGCGAGGAGTTAAACGGATTGGAGTTAAGGGACAGTTAGCCCCGAGATTTGTAGGACCATACCGAGTTTTGGAGCGTATGAGAGAAGTGGCCAACAAGTTGGAGTCACCCGAAGGACTGTCGGGAGTTCATGATGTGTTTCACGTTTCCCAGTTGAAGAAGTGCCATGCAGAGATGGCCAATATTCCCCTGTAAGAACGCTTGACCCTGGAAAGGATAATGATGTTCCACGAAGTGAGTATGGATTTCATAAGTATAAGTTTTTATTTTGGTATGTGGGATATCCCACGAGGATGAAGAGATGAATTACTATTGGATATAAAGGAGGTATGATGTCGGAAATATGGATCAATGGAAACTCCATGATGAGTTTGAGTAATCACGTCTTAGTCTTGTACAAATAGAAGGAAGGAAGACAGTACAATTGTATGGATTTAAGAATACGAGGAGGTTGGAAGATGGAATAATGATAAGTTGCCCAATGATAAGTTCAAGGATTACAAGTGACGAGATGGGCCATAACCCACAGGCCCCAGGACCTGCCAAGAAGGAAGCACATTCTTGCTGAAGGAAAAAACAAACCCTGGAAGTGGATATACCTTTGTCAACATACGATTTTATAGGAGTTTACGCAAAACCTGAGAGTTGTGAAGGAACGATAGATGTTTGTCTGGCTTGCAGAATCAATGGATTATTCCGAACTTGGTTCGTCGACGAGAGAAATTCTGCAATGCTTGTGAGGATGACCGAGTGTTACAATGCAAGATTCGCTAAACCGTATACAAGGTAATGATTTGGGTGCGGGATGGATTGATAACCATACCGACTTACTCTTATTATTCGCCTTGCTATATGGGATGGTAAATCTGAGTGACTTACCTATAGTGGAGAGACGACGATCAAAACCTTGTTTAAGCCTTAGAATGGAATAGGTATTTTTCCCTTGTACAAGACAGCTTTGCCAACCGTAGGTTATACGGTGAGGATCACCCAGACCCATTTCCTACAGGAGAAACCATAATTGGATTACCACCATGAGATATCGATAGTTAGTTAGTATTGGCGCCAGACCCATCAGCTAAGAAGACCCAATCTCGGAATAACCTTACCTGGATGAAAGGATAAAAGAATTGAGGAAAAGGTTATGCCACTACCGGAAGAGCTCAGAGGAGGAATTTTCTCGAGGATCTGAGAAGACCGACACTGTCAAGAATAAGGATGGAGTATATGAGTTTTGATGGAACAGTAACCATGCTTCTAAGGGTGGTAGCACCCCAGACCCCTGTGATGATCGATGTATTTTGAGAAGACCCCAAACCCTAACCTTTTTCTTGCTAGCCTCTCCGAATCTCGAGGACGAGATTCATTTTAAGGGTGGTAGGTTTGTAACATCCCAAAATTCTAAATCTTGGAATGTTATAATAAATAGATAGATTTGATTGATTGTTTGATTGATTGACTGAAAGTGAGTGAATTCGAAACTTTTGAAAGTTAAATGAGAGGGAATAAAAGGACTTCCCCAAACTTTCATATTTGCTTTCTGATCTCCGCGAATTCAAATTCTTTTCAACCCAAAATCCTAGAGAGAACATGACATGACTTCTTCCATTTAAATTAAATGAAAAGGGTTGTTGAAAATATTTGAATTTCATTTGAAAAATATTTCCAATTCTGAAACTTTATGCAACTCAATGATTTTCATGAGAGAAGATAAAATGACTTCTTCAAATTATATGAAACATGAGTTGGGAGTTTCAAAGAATTAAATTCAAAGTTCTTTTGAATTTAATTTTCAATTTGGATTTATTTGAGCTTTATTCAAATTATTTTTCTCCAAAAATAAAATATATGGAAATTAGGGTAACATGATTCCCTACAACAAAAAATTGGAGAAAAATTAATTTGAAATCATTTTGGTATTTTTAAAATGATTTTTGTTGAATTTTAATAGACCAGTAGCACTGTTTGAATTATCTGATTTTGTGTATTTTATTTAATGCTAGAAAAATGTTCATGTCATAGAAAATCTTTTTCTAAAAATTTTGATATATTATATGCCTATATAATATTTTTAGTTATTTTGTTTTTATTATTTTAAGTTCTCTGAAAAAAAGGGTTTATAAAAAAAGGGGTTTCCCCTCGCCGACTGGGCCGGCCCAGCATCTCGCCAGGCCGCGGCCCAGCTCCCCGCCACCGTCCCTGCCGTCTCCGACGGGGACTCCTTCCCCGGAGTCCGCACGCCGCCGCCTCCTCTGCCTCCTTCCCCACGCCACCCCTCGCCTCCTCCCGTGGCCTTTAAAAGGCGGGCCCCTGACGCCGCGCCCTCGACCTCGCCTCCTTGCCGAGTTGCGCCGCCGCCGCCGCCGCCAGATCCATCGCGCCGCCGCCCGCTGCTGCTACCGCGCTGCACTTCGCCCCGCCGCCGCTGCTCGCTTGCTTCGCCGCCGCGCGCTGCCACCTTAGTCGCGCCGCCACCTGCCGCTGTCGCCGCTCCTCGCAGTCGCCGAAGCCGCGACACCCTTGCCGGAGTCCGTCGCTAACTGCCGCCGGCGGTTTTCGATGGAAAACCGCCCCGAACCGGTAACCACCCCGGTTTATTCTCGGTTTAGTCCGGTTCTTAAAAAAACAAAAAAAACCTAGAACGTTTTTTTATAAAACCGATTTTCTTTCAAAGGGATCTATTTAGAGAACGTTTGCTGGTTAGGTATAGAAAACGAACGTTCGCCTTTTAGTTTTTTTTCTTTCTTTTTCTGTTATTTCGGCCAGGGACCCGTTTGTGAATAACTTATTTGCAGAATAGCCCCTGTTCTTCAAACAAGCATAACTTTTTGCTCGTTAGTCCAAATCCAACGAAACAAATGCCCACGTCTTCGTTATGATCTCCTCTATCCAGTAATCCAACTCAAACATGTTTTTGAAAGTTTAAAATTTGAATTAGATCAGATTTGAATTCAAACTTTGTTTGATCATAACTTGAGTTTCGTAGCTCCGTTTGAGTTGATTCTTTTTGCAAATCGAAGCTCTTGACCTAAACATTCTAATAAGGCCAAATTCACATAATTTTGGTACTGTTAGAAATTGTTTTATGTTGCAAGAGTTATTTGCTTGGTTTTGAAGTTTTCCGAATCGTCTTCTTCGTTCTTTCTGATCTTTTGAGTGATTGCTTATGTGTGGCTACTATTGCTTGCTTACGATAGATTGACCGGAGTGTGACGAGTAGAGCTATCAAGAGTTTTGAGTGCGAATCATCTTCATCAACATTGCAGGCAAGTTCACACTTTGATCATACCTCTTTCATACCCAGTTTTTATTGCATCAGATCAAACCTCAAACATTGCATGATTAGGATCTAATTAAATTGTGGGTATTGGGAAGTAGTTGATGAGGTAGGAACCTATTGCCCTGCATTCAAACCTTGGGAGTTACTTTTACGTTATGCTTATATTGCCATGCTATGCTCGTGGACGTGGTTTGGGTATGAGTGAAATCCATGACAGATGTGAGATTGTTATTTAATGGTCCAACTTAAGGTGGCAACTTGAATACAAATCTGGGTGGATTGCTAGGGGCACCCTGAAGATATACCAGTGGACTTGCCCGGACACCTGGGGATATACCAGTGTTGTCCTAGGAGATCCCGAGGATATACCGTGTGATCATCCTACGGTCCGCCACCCAGGCTCAAAGGGATCATGAGATTATTCATACTAGAAACTTCCGTGTGCATCCACAAGCCATTATGGGCTCTGGCATAGTTGATTAAGTCGTGCGAACTCTTACAGGGTAGACTAGCAGATGTAGGGGAAAGTAGGTGTACCGGTCTATCCAACGTAAGGTGCTAGCGCTTCTGAAAGGCTATGTCTCGGTCATCCGTTTCTCAAACACCATGTAGTGCGAGAAAACCAACGGAGGAGATCGAGTCTTGTGGGGAAAAGTGCGCAAACCTCTGCAGAGTGTATAAACTAATCATGATTAGCCGTGTCCCCGGTTATGGACATCTTGAGTATCTAGTTCTTGGATTATCCCGTTGATCTCATCACGTTACTTTAAATGAATATTGTTGGGTTTTAATGATGTTACTTAATTGGGATTGAGAATGCTGTCAACCATTCTCAATGTTCAACAACTACCATGATAGTTAAATAAAATGTATTCCTTTGCAGTACGGAAAAATTGGCTTTTCGCAAAAACCTTATAACCATAGAGCTTTTCCACCAGCCAAATATGCATGTAGTGATAGCCTTTATTCATCATTCTTTATGGTGTGAATTTTCCAGTACATTCAATGTACTGACCCTCTGTGGCTGCAACGTCTCATGTTGCAGGATTATCTTACGACGAGTAAGTGATACGTTAGGGTTACGATTTCTACACTCAACTTTGCCATTGGTGTTGATGGGAATCCACAACCTTGTACTTCCGCTATTTTGGATTTGAGGTAATAGTATTTACGTTACTTATACATGTGATTTACCTCTGTTATAAATCCTCGAGTACTGTATGTGTCAGCATACCGATCTAGGGATGACACTTAAGCACAGAGACTTGACCCATTCGGGTCGGGTCGCAACATAGTTCACCCTCGGGGCTGAGGGTATGTACCAGTAGCTATGTGTTTGATCTCTCTCTCTCTCGTGTTCTTGATTCGCACGATCTTGATGTATCACGAGCTTTGCTATTATAGTTGGATTTTATGATGCTTCTCCCCCTCTACTCTCTTTTAATGGATTGAGTTTTCCCTTTGAAGTTATCTTATCGGATTGAGTCTTTAAGGATTTGAGAACACTTGATGTATGTCTTGCATGTGCTGATCTGTGGTGACAATGGGATATCACGCAACCCACTTGATGTATGTTTTGGTGATCAACTTGCGAGTTCCGTGACCTTGTGAACTTTTACATAGGGGTTGGCACATGTTTTCATCTTGACTCTCCGATAGAAACTTTGGGGCACTCTTTGAAGTTCTTTGTGTTGGTTGAATAGATGAATCCGAGATTGTGTGATGCATATCGTATAATCATACCCACGGATACTTGAGGTGACATTGGAGTATCTAGGTGACATTAGGGTTTTAGTTCATTTGTGTCTTAAGGTGTTATTCTAGTATGAACTCTAGGATAGATTGAACGGAAAGAATAGCTTCGTGTTATTTTACTACAGACTCTTGAATAGATCGATCAGAAAGAATAACTTTGAGGTGGTTTCGTACCCTACAATAATCTCTTCGTTTGTTCTCCGCTATTAGTGACTTTGGAGTGACTTTTTGTTGCACGTTGAGGGATAGTTATATGATCCAATTATGTTATTATTGTTGAGAGAACTTGCACTAGTCAAAGTATGAACCCCAGGCCTTGTTTCCTAGCATTGCAATACCGTTTACGCTCACTTTTACCACTTGCTACCTTGCTGTTTTTATATTTTCAGATTACAAAAACCTTTATCTACTATCCATATTGCACTTGTATCACCATCCAATCGCCGAACTAGTCCACCTATACAATTTACCATTTTACTAGGTGTGTTGGGGACACAAGACTCTTTGTTATTTGGTTGCAGGGTTGCTTGAGAGAGACCATCTTCATCCTACGCCTCCCACGGATTGATGAACCTTAGGTCATCCACTCGAGGGAAATTTGCTACTGTCCTACAAACCTCTACACTTGGAGGCCCAACAACGTCTACAAGAAGAAGGTTGTGTAGTAGACATCAAGCTCTTTTCTGGCGCCGTTGCCGGGGAGGTGAGTGCTTGAAGGTATATCTTTAGATCTTCCAATCGAATCTTTTAGTTACTTGGTTTATCACTAGTTTAGTTTATAAAAGAAAATTACAAAAAAATGGAGTTGATTTTGACTCATATGCTTCATCTTTTTAATGTCTTTCGTGAAAATAAGGATTCCGATAATTGTGCCATAGTGTTAGAAGAAGAATGTATTAAAATGTTTGGCACTAAATATCTGGATGACGAGCATGCTTGCAATGTTGTTAGTATGAATTCTTTGAATATCCATGATGCTAATGATATGCAAAGCAACAAGCTTGGGGATGCTATGTTTGATGAAGATGATATTTTTTGTCCCCCAAGTTTTGATGAGAAAATTTATTTTGATGATAGCATGCCTCCTATTTATGATGATTATATTGATGAAAGTGGGTTTGGAAGAGTGTCAACTTTAGGAAGTAATGATCCCACTATTTTGGAGGGTGTTGAATCTTATTGTGATAATTATGAACGTGGGTTTGGAGAGGTCATGACTTTAGTTAATGTTAATCCCACTATTTTGGAAGAGTGTCAACTTTGCATACATGTGGATTGTGTTAAGAATATGTTTTGTGATAGCTATATTGTTGAATTTGCTTATGATCCTACATGTAATTATTATGAAAGAGGAACATATGCTTGTAGGATTTGCAATAATATCAAGTTTCCTCTCTATGTGTTGAAAATCTCAAAGATTTGCTTGTTTTACCTTCCTATGCAAGTTGATTCTTGTTCCCACAAGTTGTTTGCTCAAAAAATCTCTATGCATATAAAGTGGGTTAGACTTAAATGTGCTAGTCATATTCTTCATTATGCTCTCTTTATATTTCAATTCTTATCTTTTATGTGAGCATCATTGAAATCATCATGCCTAGCTAGGGGCGTTAAACGACATCGCTTGTTTGGAGGCAACCCAATTTTATTTTTGTTCCTTGCTTTTTGGTTCTGTTTAGTAATAAATAATTCATCTAGCCTCTGTTTAGATGTGGTTTTATGCTTTTACTTTGTGTTTGTGCCAAGTAGAACCTTTGGGAAGACTTGGGTGAAGTCTTATGATCTTGCTGTAAAAACAGAAACTTTAGCGCTCACGAGATTAGCGGCCATTTTTTACTGGAGAGTGTTATTAAGTTGATTTATTTTGCAGAGGGTTAATAGAAAAATTACTCAGGTCCACCAATTTATTTGAGAATTTTATGAGTTCCAGAAGTATACTAAACCTACAAATTACTACAGACTGTTCTGTTTTTGATAGATTCTGTTTTCATTGTGTTGTTTGCTTATTTTGATGAATCTATGAGTAGTATCGGAGGGCATGAACCATAGAGAAGTTGGAATACAGTAGATATTACACCATAGAATGAGTTCACAACAGTACCTAAGTGGTGATTTATTTGCTAATATTAACGAGCTTACGAGTTTTCTGTTAAGTTTTGTGTTGTGAAGTTTTCAAGTTTTGGGTAAAGATTCGATGGACTATGGAATAAGGAGTGGCAAGATTAAGCTTGGGGATTCCCAAGGCACCCCAAGGTAACATTCAAGGACAACCAAGATCCTAATCTTGGGGATGCCCCGGATGGCATCCCCGCTTTCGTCTTCGTTCATCGGTAACTTTACTTGGAGCTATATATTTATTCACCACATGATATGTGTTTTGCTTGGAGCATCATTTTATTTTATTTTGTTTTGCTTCCTGTTTGAATAAAATACCAAGATCTGAAATTCTTAAATGTTAGAGAGTCTTCATATATTTACATAATTATTCGACTACTCATTGAGCTTCACTTATATCTTTTGGAGTAGTTTGTCATTTGCTCTAGTGCTTCACTTATATCGTTTTAGAGCACGGAGGTGGTTTTATTTTGAAGAAATAGATGAACTCTCATGCTTCACTTATATTATTTTGAGAGTCTTTAGAACAGCATGGTAATTTGCTTTGGTTATGAAACGAGTCCTAATATGATAGGCATCTAAGATCGGTATAATAAAAACTATCATAAAAAGTGCATTGAATACTATGAGAAGTTTGATACTGGATGATTGTTTTGAGATATGGAGATGGTGATATTAGAGTCATGCTAGTTGAGTAGTTGTGAATTTGAGAAATACTTGTTCTAAAGTTTGTGATTCCCGTAGCATGCACATATGGTGAACCGTTATGTGATGAAGTTGGAGCATGATTTATTTATTGATTGTCTTCCTTATGAGTGGCGGTCGGGGACGAGCGATGGTATTTTCCTACCATCTATCCCCCTAGGAGATTGCACATAGTACTTTGTTTAGATAACTAATAGATTTTTGCAATAAGTATGTGAGTTCTTTATGACTAATGTTGAATCCATGAATTATATGCACTCTCACCCTTCCACCATTGCTAGCCTCTCTAGTACCGCGCAACTTTCGCCGATACCATAAACCCACCATTTACCTTCCTCAAAACAGCCACCATACCTAGCTATTATGGCATTTCCATAGCCATTCCGAGATATATTGCCATGCAACTTTCCACCATTCCGTTTATTATGACACACTCCATCATTGTTATATTGCTTTGCATGATCGTGTAGCCGACATTGTATTTGTGGCAAAGCCACCGTTCATAATTCTTTCATACATGTCACTCATGAGTCATTGCACATCTCGGTACACCGCCGGAGGCATTCATATAGAGTCATATTTTGTTCTAAGTATCGAGTTGTAATTCTTGAGTTGTAAGTAAATAAAAGTGTGATGATCATCATTATTAGAGCATAGTCCCAGTGAGGAAAGGATGATGGAGACTATGATTCCCCCACAAGTCGGGATGAGACTCCGGACAAAAAAAAGAAAAAAATAGGCCATAAAAAAATAAAGAAGGCCCAAATAAAAAAAATGAGAGAAAAAGAGAGAAGGGGCAATGCTACTATCCTTTTACCACACTTGTGCTTCAAAGTAGCACCATGATCTTCATGATAGAGAGTCTCCTTTGTTGTCACTTTCATATACTAGTGGGAATCTTTCATTATAGAACTTGGCTTGATATTCCAATGACGGGCTTCCTCAAAATGCCCTAGGTCTTCGTGAGCAAGCGAGTTGGATGCACACCCACTTAGTTTCATTTGTTGAGCTTTCATACACTTATAGCTCTGGTGCATCCGTTGCATGGCAATCCATACTCACTCACATTGATATCTATTGATGGGCATCTCCATAGCCCATTGATACGCCTAGTTGATGTGAGACTATCTTCTCCTTTTTGTCTTCTCCACAACCACCATTCTATTCCACCTATAGTGCTATGTCCATGGCTCATGCTCATGTATTGCGTGAAGATTGAAAAACTTTGAGAACATCAAAAGTATGAAACAATTGCTTGGCTTGTCATCAGGGTTGTGCATGATTTAAATATTTTGTGTGATGAAGATAGAGCATAGCCAGACTATATGATTTTGTAGGGATAGCTTTCTTTGGCCGTGTTATTTTGATGAGACATGATTACTTTGTTAGTATGCTGGAAGTATTATTATTTTTATGTCAATATTAAGCTTTTGTCTTGAATCTTATGGATCTGAATATTCTTGCCAAAATAAAGAAGATTACATTGATAAATATGTTAGGTAGCATTCCACATCAAAAATTCTGTTTTTATCATTTACCTACTCGAGGATGAGTAGGACTTAAGCTTGGGGATGCTTGATACATCTCCAACGTATCTATAATTTTTGATTGTTCCATGCTATTATATTACACGTTTTGGATGTTTATGAGCTTTATTATACACTTTTATATTATTTTTGGGACTAACCTATTAACTTGAGGCCCAGCCCAAAATGTTGTTTTATTGCCTATTTCAATGTTTCGAAGAAAAGGAATATCAAATGGAGTCCAAACGGAATGAAACCTTTGGGAGAGTTATTTTTGGAACGGAAGCAACCCAGGAGACTTGGAGTAGACGTCAGAGAAGCTTCTAGGAAGCCACGAGGCAGGGAGGCGCACCCTACCCCCTGGGCACGCCACCCACTCTCGTGGGCCCCTCGTGGCTCCCCTGACTGACTTCTTTCGCCTATATATGTCCATTTATCCTAAAAACATCAGAGAGTAGAATAGATCGGGAGTTGCTCCGCCGCAAGCCTCTGTAGCCACCGAAAACCAATCTATACCCGTTCCAGCACCCTGCCGGAGGGGGCAATCCCTCTCCGGTGGCCATCTTCATCATCTCGGCGCTCTCCATGACGAGGAGGGAGTAGTTCACCCTCAGGGCTGAGGGTATGTACTAGTAGCTATGTGTTTGATCTCTCTCTCTCTCTCGTGTTCTTGATTCGCACGATCTCGATGTATTGCGAGCTTTGCTATTATAGTTGGATTTTATGATGCTTCTCCCCCTCTACTCTCTTGTAATGGATTGAGTGTTCCCTTTTAAGTTATCTTATCGGATTGAGTCTTTAAGGATTTGAGAACACTTGATGTATGTCTTGCATGTGCTTATCTGTGGTGACAATGGGATATCACGTGATAAACTTGATGTATGTTTTGGTGATCAACTTGCGAGTTCCGTGACCTTGTGAACTTATGCATAGGGGTTGGCACACGATTTCGTCTTGACTCTCTGGTAGAAACTTTGGGGCACTCTTTGAAGTTCTTTGTGTTGGTTGAATAGATGAATCTGAGATTGTGTGATGCATATCATATAATCATACCCACCGATACTTGAGGTGACATTGGAGTATCTAGGTGACATTAGGGTTTTGGTTGATTTGTGTCTTAAGGTGTTATTCTAGTATGAACTCTAGGATAGATCGAACGGAAAGAATAGCTTCGTGTTATTTTACTACGGACTCTTGAATAGATCGATCAGAAGGAATAACTTTGAGGTGGTTTCATGCCCTACAATAATCTCTTCGTTTGTTCTCCGCTATTAGTGACTTTGGAGTGACTCTTTGTTTCATGTTGAGGGATAGTTATATGATCCAATTATGTTATTATTGTTGAGAGAACTTGCACTAGTGAAAGTATGACCCCTAGGTCTTGTTTCCTAGCATTGCAATACCGTTTACGCTCACTTTTACCACTTGCTACCTTGCTGTTTTTATATTTTCAGATTACAAAAACCTTTATCTACTATCCATATTGCACTTGGATCACCATCTCTTCGCCAAACTAGTGCACCCATACAATTTACCATTGTATTGGGTGTGTTGGTGACACAAGAGACTCTTTGTTATTTGTTTGCAGGATTGCTTGAGAGAGACCATCTTCATCCTACGCCTCCCACGGATTGATGAACCTTAGGTCATCCACTTGAGGGAAATTTTCTACTGTCCTATAAACCTCTGCACTTGGAGGCCCAACAACGTCTACAAGAAGAAGGTTGTGTAGTAGACATCAAGCTCTTTTCTGGCGCCGTTGCCGGGGAGGTGAGTGCTTGAAGGTATATCTTTAGATCTTGCAATCGAATCTTTTAGTTTCTTGGTTTATCACTAGCTTAGTTTATAGAAGAAAATTACAAAAAAATGGAATTGATTTTGACTCATATGCTTCATATTTTTAATGTCTTTCGTGAAAATTAGGATTCCGATAATTGTGCCAAAGTGTTAGAAGAAGAATGTATTAAAATGTTTGGCACTAAATCTTTGGATGATGAGCATGCTTGCAATGTTGTTAGTATTAATTCTTTGAATATCCAAGATGCTAATGATATGCAAAGCCGCAAGCTTGGGGATGCGATGTTTGATGTAGATGATATTTTTTGCCCCCCAAGTTTTGATGAGCAAATTTATTTTGATGATAGCATGCCTCCTATTTATGATGATTATATTGATGAAAGTGGGTTTGGAAGAGTGTCAACTTTAGGAAGTAATGGTCCCACTATTTTGGAGGGTGTTGAATCTTATTGTGATAATTATGAAAGTGGGTTTGGAGAGGTCATGGCTTTAGTTAATGTTAATCCCACTATTTTGGAAGAGTGTCAACTTTGCATAAATGTGGATCATGTTAAGAATATGTTTTGTGATAGCTATATTGTTGAATTTGCTTATGATCCTACATGTAATTATTATGAGGGAGGACATATGCTTGTAGGAATTGAAATAATATCAAGTTTCCTCTCTATGTGTTGAAAATCTCGAAGATTTGCTTGTTTTACCTTCCTATGCAAGTTGATTCTTGTTCCCACAAGTTGTTTGATCACAAAATCCCTATGCATAGGAAGTGGGTCAGACTTAAATGTGCTAGTCATATTCTTCATGATGCTCTCTTTATATTTCAATTCTTATCTTTTATGTCAGCATCATTGAAATCATCATGCCTAGCTAGGGGCGTTAAACGATATCGCTTGTTGGGAGGCAACCCAATTTTATGTTTGTTCCTTGCTTTTTGGTTTTGTTTAGTTATAAATAATTCATCTAGCATCTGTTTAGATGTGGTTTTATGCTTTTACTTAGTGTTTGTGCCAAGTAGAACCTTTGGGAAGACTTGGGTGAAGTCTTTGTGATCTTGCTGTAAAAACAGAAACTTTAGCGCTCACGAGATTAGCTGCCATTTTTTTACTGGAGAGTGTTATTAAGTTGATTCTTTTTTCAGAGGATTAATAGACAAATTCCTCAGGTCCACCAATTTATTTGAGAATTTTATGACTTCCAGAAGTATTCGAAACCTATAGATCACTACAGTCTGTTCTGTTTTTGACAGATTCTGTTTTCATTGTGTTGTTTGTTTATTTTGATGAATCTATGAGTAGTATCAGAGGGCATGAACCATAGAGAAGTTGGAATACATTAGATATTACACCAATATGAATTTAGAATGAGTTCACAACAGTACCTAAGTGGTGATTTATTTTCTTATACTAACGGAGCTTACGGGTTTTTTGTTAAGTTTTGTGTTGTGAAGTTTTGAAGTTTTGGGTAAAGATTCGATGGACTATGGAATAAGGAGTGGCTAGAGCCTAAGATTGGTTGGGGGGGGGATTTTCACGCAATGGGCGGGGGGAGTTTGGCGCATGGTTGGTTTCTCCAAGTGCAGTCCCACGTGTCGGTGAAGAGGCAAGCTGAAGCGCGTTCCGTTTGCGTGAGCCATGTGCAGGGCTAAACGTGTGTGGGGTGCAATGCGACCACGATAGGGGTGCTGTGAGTTTACCCCCTTTTTCCTTTTAAGATAGGTGCTTCGCCCCCTTGAACAAAAACTTGGCGCCTCGTACGATCCATCGATACTACTACTAGTAATCCGGTAATCTCGACTAAAATGGAGCGGACGGGTCTTTTCCCGCGTGATATGCTGGGAGGTTGGCTTAGTTGGGTTTTTTGGACGAGTAATGCTACACCTACATAATATCAGTTACATAATTAACGTAATGTGAAACGTGTGAGCTGTTGATTGTAGATTGGGGGGAGGGAGGGGCCCACCACCATGAAAATTAGGGAGGAGAGAGAGAGAGGCAATTTACGTTAACCCTTTTGTAGGTTCTCGTAGATGTAGAAAGATGTGAAATGCGTGAATGTGTAGTGGACGTACTATTGGAGTGCCTAAGATAAATTGTGTATGTAGACCCTATGTGTTTATTTACTTTGCATGTTAGCTTTGTCTCGGTTCAATAAAAATAAAAAGCAGAGTTGGTGATGACACTATAGGAAACAGGAGATTTGCCGTCAGTACTGCTCTTTGCCGTCAGCATTTCGTCGGGGCAGACGGCAAAGACCAGTTTTGCCGCTAGCTGCTGACGGCAAAGAATGACTGGCGACAAAGACGTATTTTGCCGTCTGCTTTTTTTACAGACGGCAAAGACATAATTTGCCGTCTGCTTTTTTTTACAGACGGCGAAGACATAATTTACCGTTTGCTTTTTTTACAGACGGCAAAGAATGTCTTTGCCGGCTGTGAGAAAAAAGCAGACAACAAATTATGTCTTTGCCATCTGTAAAAAAATTGAAGACGGCAAAGTATGTCTTTGCCGTCAGTGTTTTATTTACAGATGGCAAAGAAGAAAACACACCATGCGGATCAAACCCACGGATCGATGACATGGCATCATCTGCTCCACACACACCCCGATCTCTCTCTGTCCCACGCCGACTGCACCACTCTCTCTCCCAACCCGCGCCGACCCCACCACTCTCTCTCCCAACCCGACCCCATCTCTCCCTTATCCCCTTCACGATCTCTCTGTCCCAACCCGACCCCATCTCTCCCTCGATACCTTCCTCCTCTGCCTCCCCCCTCCCTTCTCTTGATCTACCTCGCCGCCGCACTGGTCGACCCCACCTCGCCATCGCCGGAGATGGAGGCCACCGCGTGATCTTCCACCTCCTCCTCGCCGCGGGATCCTCCTCCTCCTCCGTGCCCGCGACCTCGCCCCTCCTCCCTATCCCGAGCTCCCTAGCTCGTCAACTACCGTCGTCCTTCGATCCAGCCGCACCACAAGAGCTCGACGCCGCTGGAGCAGGGGGCCACCGCGGCATCCTCTCCCTCCTCCTCGCCGCGGAGTCCTCCTCTTCCTCCCTGCCGCGACCCCACGCCTCCCCCCGAGCTCTTCTGTTCGTCAACCGCCGCTGCCCTTCGATCTAGCTGCGCTGCAAGAGCTCGCCGCCGCGCGAGCGGGTGGCCATCGCTGGATCCTCCTTCTTCTCCCCGCCACGGGATCCTCCCTGACCGCGACCCCATGCTTCCTCCCGATCTCGAGCTCCCCTGCCCATCAATCATCGCCGCCTTCGACCTTGCCGTGCAGCAGCTTCATCAAGAGCTCGCCGGAGCTACGCTGTAGCACCCCTTTCTCCTTCCGTCTCCCTCGCCATCCATCTGCCCCTCTGCCATGGTAAAATTCGCCCAAGACCACCGTCCGTCGCCTTGAGCTCGACGCTCACGCTCGGATCTAGCTGCTGGCAAGGGCCAGCGCGTCCTTTTTTGTGAAATATTGCTTTTTTTACGTGTGCTTATTCGTTCATTTGTTCGTCATGTAAATGGGGAGCTTCATATTGTAAATAGTGTATTTCTGTGTAAATATTCTGATGATGGATATATTGTGCAAATAGAGTATTCATGTCTTGTAAAGTCTGTTCTATTGTCATACATTCTTGAACTGTAGATGGTGAAATCGCTGTGATTTTTTGTCTACGCCATCGAGCAAATGCGACCTCTGCACCTCGACTGGTGGTTCATATTTTTTAAATTAAATAATTTTCTTTGCCGTCTGGGGTGTATGAGGCAGATGGCAAAGACAGAGTCTGGCTGACGGCAAAGCTGCCTTTCTTTGCCGTATGCTATTATTTGGTTGACGACAAAGATGAAGTTTTGCTGACGGCAAAGATTTTGCCGTCTGCCCGACGAAATGCTGACGGCAAAGAATTATTTGCCGGCTAATCTTTGCCGTCTGACTTTGCCATCTGCTGACTGACGGCAAAATCTTTGCCGTCTGTTTTTAGGCCTTTGCCGTCTGTAATCCACAGACGGCAAATTACCTGATTCCTGTAGTGTGATGGTGTGCCTACCATCCTGCAATATAGGCCGTCCAATTTATATCTAACGGATAGGAAGGAAACTATGAAAATTTACCCGCACTCCTCTCCACATTTGCAGATAAGGCCTTCCCTCATTCATCCTTTTCTCCCACAATATCTTGATGTTCCGTGCAACGCACGGGCATGTTGCTAGTACTCCTACAATATACTATATTGTTGTGAAAGTTCATATACACCGGCTGAGATTAATGCAAACACGACAGCTTTTCATTACATTTCAAACTTTTATAGGACAGAAAAATAAAAGAAACCCAACCCTAAACCTATTCTATGGCGGCGACCGACGTCCTCCATCTGCAATCTCCATGTACGGGGGCGGGCTTCAAGACGAAGGTGCGGTCTCCGGCAAGGAAGAGTAGAACACGAGAGATGGACCGGCCAGTTGGCACACCATGCCCTGCCGCCTCCCATGCCCTACTCATCCTTGAAGGAGTCCCCGACCTCGGCGGTACCGGACATTGGACGACAGCATGTAGGACGCATGGCTGACGGTGCTCCCGTCGTCGTCCGCCATCGTGGCCACCGCTTGTGCGGCCGAGTCCATGTCTGGCTACGCCGCTATTACGCCGTGAGCAGCGAATTGAGCAAGGGCAGCGACCTCGAGCTTCATCCCCGAAGACAAAGCTCTCCCGCGGAGAGTTCGCTGTCGCAGTCATGGCGGATGTGGCGCCAGGTAGCAGGACGATGCGCTATCGTGTGGAGGTTAGCTGGGCATTGCCGCTTTAAGTAGCACATTCCGGTGAGGCCAAAGCGTCCGGGCACGTCATTAAGTCGCCGGAGTTTGTTCCTCGGGCACCAGGCCTCTTAACGATGGCATACATACGGACGGCATGAATGCGGGCAGCTGGCGGCGGCTAGGAACGCACCGCGCGACGGCACGAGGGACGATGGGTTTTGGTGTGCCAGGGTAGTGAGCCGTGGTCGTGGCTACGTTGGAGATGCCCTTTGCTCACATGCGACCCCACATGTCATTGAAAAAGCAAGACGACCCGGCATGGTCTCATGTCCTGGGGATGCAGTTGGCCGCGCTACACCACTCCACGGACGCATCACAGCGTGCACACACTTCGGTGCCCCGTGCATCCTCGACGAGCCGGGTGTTGATCTGCTGGTCGTGCCACAACGCTAACGCCACCCTCGGCACACTGAAACCGACCATGTCCACCGACGATGAGCATGCTGCTCACCGCGGTCACCCTGTCCAAAGGCGGTGCTGGAGCTGCGCCACGTTGCCGATCCCCACAACTCACATGAACGGTTGCTGGTGGCGAGGAGGTCATGAGCCAGATCCTCCATCAGACTAGTCTGCGCCATGTCGTCCCGACAGGTGTGCCCCACATGCCGGTTTCCCTATTTTCCCGGCCATATTTGAGCGTCAGTGCTCCGCATTGCGCATTAGGCGCATAATAGGTGGTTTTTGTGCCCTGGTTCAAATGTGGTACAATACCAAGTTGTTACCCTAGCCCCAAGTGTGGTGGTTTTGGGTACGGTACCACCCTTTTCCTTTTCAAGTAGTGAAGCGTAACACTTGATTAAGTAGCCGGATGGTATGCTAAATGTAGGTGTCCCACTGTTTGAAAGAATAATTGAGGTGTGCCCGGTCCGTGCCCGCATTTAGGGGTCCAACTTACCATGTTCCGGCAGTAGTAACTATACTAGTCCTTGCGTACTCCCTCTGTTTTTATTTACTCCGCATTTTAGCTTTGCTCAAAGTCAAACTTTGTAAACTTTGACAAAGTTCATAGATGGAAATAATAACATATACAATAACAAATCAATACCATTAGATTCATTATTGAATATACTTTCACATCATATATATTTTCTATTGTAAATGTTCATATTTCTACTCTTACTAGCAACATGCCCGTGCATTGCAAGTAACATCAAGATGCATTTGTATGACTAGTTTATCTTGTGAGAGAAAAGGATGAACGAGGGAAGCCCTTATTTGCAATTATGGAGAGGTGTGTGGGTATCTTTTTGCAAAATTGCCATAGTTTCCTTCCCATCCGTCAGATATAAATCGGACGGCCTATATTGCAGGATGGCAGGCACACCATCATCACCAACTCTTTTTTATAAGAGACCGTCCGATTTATATCTGACGGATAGGAAGGAAACTATGGCAGTTTTCCAGAAAGATACCCACACCCCTCTCCACATTTACAAATAAGGCCTTCCCTCATTCATCCTTTTCTCCCACAAGATAAACTACTCATACAAATGGATCTTGATGTTCCATGCAACGCACGAGCATCTTGCTAGTGTACATAAAAATTAGAGTTGGTGATGATGGTGTGCCTGCCATCCTGCAATATAGTTCGTCCGATCTATATCTAATGGATAGGAAGGAAACTATGACAATTTACCCGCACTCCTCTCCACATTTGCAGATAAGGCCTTCCCTCGTTCATCATTTTCTCCCACAAGATCTTGATGTTCCGTGCAATGCACGGGCATCTTGCTAGTTTTCTATAAACTTGGTCAAATTTTATGAAGTTTGACTTCAGTCAAACCTAATATGCAGAGTAAAAAAAACAGAGGGAGTATATTACTCCGTGACCGAGACGGACGGGAAAACGAGACAACTTATTGTTTATTTGAGCCGTTCAAGTATAATCATGCGGCATTGCTTATTTCTCATTCCTCTCCAACCCTCTTCTCCATCGATCATGCTGCCCTCTGGTCGAGTCCATCCTCCCGCATGCGTCATTTGAACACTCCGCCGAGTATCATTCGCATGTGGGCCTAGACCATGCCTGTATTTCCAATGTTGTAATTTGTCCGACATGCATACAAACAAATGGTTCGTTTGAAGTTTCACTTTGCCTCCACTACGTGTCGCTTCCCGTCTTAGTTTTGACATCCCATTCGGTTCATGCCCCGACACATCTTGACAAGATCGATTGATGTTGAGAGATCAATTGCGTGTCGTGCAAGGAGATAAAGGTTTGGTCTGTTTCTATGATAGAAATGACCCGAGGGGGGGGGGTCTGTGGGGATTAGAGGGAGTATATTGTATGTTCATAAGAGAAAGGAACATATTGTACCCACCCTAGTCCTCTTTCAATCGATCTCCGGACCCCGAGATGAAATCGAGAGAAAACGGGTGGGTGCATGTGTGATACCTAAGGCGGATTGAAAATTTTGAACCGGTGATCATAGCATCCACAAATCATATATAAAGGGTATTCAATGTTCGTTTCGCTTTTGAACATACAATATACTCCTTCCGATCCTTTCTACTCCCTCCGTTCCTATATATAAGTCTTTCTAGAGATTTCACTATGGACTACATACGGATGTATATAGACATAGTTTAGAGTGTAGCTTCACTCATTTTGCTCCGTATGTAGTCTCTTATTGCAATATCTAAAAAGACTTATATTTAGGAACAGAGGAAGTAGTTTACATATAAGTTTTATGTGTAGTCAAAGTATCTCTACTTTGATCAAGCTTGCAGAAAAAGTATCAACATTCAACAACGCCTAATGAATATTGTTAGATTCATACGTACTCCTAGATTTGTATTCAAACAGAGATGGTTTCCAATTTGTTTTCAACCAGGTGAATGTGCTTGTTCTCGCGCATTCTCTTCCTACTAGGATTTCTCCACGCATAGCCAGTCAAATAGTAAATTTTTTTAAGCTCCCTGTCCAATAGTACTAGTGGAGTACTGACAACATCTGTACTAGAGTATGCAGTGCTCATAGTACTCCCTCCTTCCATTTATATAGGGCCTAAGAGCAAGTCTAATAAGGCCTAGTCAACAGGCTATAAGACTTGTATGTCATTAAAATCCTACTTGGAGGAGTGAGAAGAGAGAAGAGAGAGTGAAGCGGGCTCTTCCAATCATATACCTTGCTCATAGATCAAGAAAATATAGTATGCATGCAACTCTCTTCCAATCATATACCTTGCTCATGCAAATATTAAATGCTTAGAGCCAACCTAATAGCCATTCTACTACTAAGAGCCAACTTACATGGCACTTTTGCCTATGTGAAGGAGAGAGATGTGAAAAAGTACATGGTGCTCGGCCGGAACCACTATTCACACTAGAACCTTCGCTGCTCGGCCTACGCCAGCCACTGCCCCAAAACCACACCTCCTCTCCAGCCCATTCCCCCACCTTTCGAACCCCTAGCCCGCATCAAGCGTCCCCTACTTCGCCGGAAAGCCATGGTGCGCCGCAAGATCACGTACTACAAGATGCTGACGTCGGAGCACCGCGCAGAAATCACGGCGGTGGTTGGCGCCACAGACCTCTGTTCCCAAGTTCACTTTGTGGCGGGCCAATCCCTGAGTTCTCTGGAGCCAAGCTACAAGGAGGAGGAAGCCGATCCAATGTTCACGGCGGAGGTCGCGGCGCAGAAGGCCCCCGATGGGTATGAGACGATGGAAGTCGACTTCGTGCCGGCGTTGTTTTTAGGGATCTTTTGCTGTGTAGAAACATATATTGTTATGCAAGTCGCCCTAGTTTCATCATTTGGGTCAGTCTACCATTTCAGGCGGTTGGATGAATATCCTACGTCTCCTAACCCTTCTTCCTCACCTCTTCTTCTTCCCCAACAGACCACCGCACGGGCCGTACGGATCCACCCAACATGAGATTAGATAAACATAATGTATGAACGAAAATTATCTGTCAGCAGTAGCACGTGTCAGTGAGGGTGCGTTCCCTTGGTTGGGTTTGCGGCGTGCAGGAGCGACTGTGTGAGGGTGCGGTGCGACCGCGGCCTGCAGGTGCGACCGTGTGAGGGTGCGGTGCAACCGCGACAGCCGTGCGCAAGTGTACCTCCTTTTCATTTTGAAAACTTTAGGCAAGCTTGGCAAAAATGTGTGGCGAAGTGTGGCAATGGAAGGCCTGGACCGAAACAGGATAAGTACGTACGTACTAGGAGTACTAGTGTTAAAAAAGAAAGGCGGGGTTTTCCTTCGCGGGATTAATCGATACAAATCCTTGTTTGACATGTCAATTAATGCATATTTTTCTCCAAAGCCGAAAGAGCTAACCATCTCACTCCTCATCACGTGATTAATGCAGCGCCATGCAAACAAACCTTCTCACTTCCGTATGCATGCAAGGGTATATTAATGTCCTTGGTTGCTAGTACGAGGCAAACCCCATCAATCTTGCCTCGATTAGTGTTAGTGGCCTTTTGCATATTGTAATTTTGATATACTAGCCTTGTGTACAAAAAAATGGATGTAGTAACTATTTGACTTCCTTACACATTGCGGTGACGTCGACGATATCTCGAACGTTGTGGTTTGGCGAAGTGCGTTCGACGGAGAACACAATTGAGGGAGACCACAGTAAAGTCATTCGCAAGTGCCGCCTGCAAGCCGAGACAACCGCCTTATTTGCATCCAGGAAGTCCGTTGAACCAAATTACACGTAAATGTACTAATACTACTAGTACACAATAGCGTCGTCCGTCCAGCTTAGTGCAGTGAGGTGGTTTCTCGAAGAAGACGATGGAGAAGCGGAGTTAGCGAAGAGTGAAATGATGGTTGCTTCGTCCGTGCTTTGTGATTTGACGCCTCACTGCTTTGTGATTTGTGATAGAAGGGACAGGGGAGTACACTCGGTGCTCTATACTGTACATGCATCCAAGCACAAGAGAAAGAGGAGAGACATTGCATTTTTCTATTCCTTCAATCAATCAATCAGGGAGCTTCGGTTCCATCTTTTTGGCTTTGGCAGCACCGTCCACAATGGTTCCCATCGATGACAAAAGCTATTTTCACATTTGGCTACACATTGTGGATGCCCTTAACCGTACCACTTGGTTTTGCTCCTGTGTGCTATCTATACAAATCTCAATTATATTGATCTAAAAAATTATAGAATCAAGATTAGTAAAATGGAGGTGATTTTGCCGCGTGGATGGCAGGGGAGGTTTCTTATTTTTAGAGGACGTTGGCCTGGTGGTTTGCTAACATGCGGTCCCACTTGTCAGTGCCTTACCAAGCCGATCCGCGTCCCACATGAGGCAGAACAACGGGAGAAGCAACACGTGGTTAACTTGAACAAGATGAGGGAGAAGCGGATTCAACAACGAGTGAAATGATGGTTGCTTCGTCCCTCCAACTTCTTTTTTTACTAGCATTATTATTACTTCGTCCCTCCAACTTAACTGAGGGAAAGGTGTAGCTTTGTGATTTGACGCCTCATTGCTCATTACTACGCCGACGCCATGACTGGGGTGCTTCACTCCTGCTGCTCTGCACTATATTTCGGTATGTCATGTGGACCCGGTAGCTTGATGTCCCACATGTCGGCGAAAGGGACTAAAACATTTATGAAAGCGAGCGCTCCACTCTTACGACGGAGGAGTACACAATACGGCGGCCCAGTGAACTGTCACTTGTACTGTATAGTACTATAGTTTTGTTGTTCCGCACGATCCATCGATACAAACCCGATTAAATAGGAAAGGGCGGGATTTTTCCCGCGCGGTAGATAATACTAGCCATACATTTCAAAGGCAATTTTAATGTATGCAAACCGAATAATTAAGTAACAATATGATATCTAGTAAAACTAACAACACATATGATTTATTGTGTTAGAGTGTAGTAGTAGTGCTGTATTGCATAGTTGTTAGATGTAACATGCGAGAATGTGTAGAGATGTAGTTTTGGAGGGCCTACAGAGAGAAAGCATAATACGGTCACCGAACTTCAGAATACCCTCATTACGGTCACTATATACGTTTTGCGGTGATTATACGGTCACTTGCTCACCGTTCAACATCGGATTACACTCTGTTGACCGGCCAGGCCAATTAGTCTGCATGGCACCATGTTGACTAGTTAAATTGACCATGTTCCTTGTGGGTCCCACCTTTCAGTTCGCATAGGAAAAAGGTCAGATAAACACAAATTTACGCAAGTGTTACAAGACTCCAACCCGTGCGCGGGAATCACCTGGTTGTGTATGTGTCTGTCAGGGCCTGATGTGTGCGCATGCACGTGTAGGTTGAGCACTTGAGCGTGAGAGTGTGTGTTGGTCGTGTGGTGTGTGCATGCATCCGTGCGTGTGTGCGTGTGAGTGTTGCGTGCGTGCGTGGCTGTGTGTGTACGTGTGAGTGTTGCGTGCGTGTGTGGCTGCATGTGTTCGTGTGAGTGTTGCGTGCATGCAGTTCGTGTGCATGCGTGCGTGTGTGTATAATCACCACACCAATTCCTGTGTGTTAAAATAGACGGCTCAACATACCAATACAAGGCCACCTTGTCCGCTGTGCCCGCGGTCATGACATCGAACCACCGTCCAATATTTTTTGTCGTTCGTTTTCATTCTTACTAGCAAGATGCCCGTGCGTTGCACGTAACATCAAGATGCATTTGTATGACTAGTTTATCTTGTGAGAGAAAAGGATGAACGAGGGAAGACCTTATTTGCAAATGTGGGGAGGTGTGTGGGTACCTTTTTGCAAAATTGCCATAGTTTCCTTCCTATCCATCAGATATAAATCGGACGACCTATATTGCAGGATGGCAGGCACACAATCATCACCAACTCTATTTTTTATAAGAGTGTAGTTACAAGAGTGTAGATGTAGATGTAGAGTAGATACAAGCCGACATGTGGGCCCAATGGTAGTGAGATAATGTGATGCAACACTAGAGGTGCCATGTGGAGTGTTTAGCTGGTCAACTAGGCGTGTCTTGAGAAAATACAGAGTTGTACGGTGAGCCCATGACTCTATAATAACCACAAAATATAAATGGTGACCATAATGAGTGGATTCTGAAGTCCAATGTATATATCATGAGAGAAAGATGAAACATGCGTGAATGTGCTGGGGGCTTACTTTTAGAGGACCTAGAGATAGTTTGTGTGCATACGTGAAAGGGACGTAGAGGGGGGGTATGCGATGGAGAGAGAGATGCTCTTCGTTTCTCTTTATTATGACTAACTTTATATATAGTATAAAAATGGAAAAGTTCACAATGTGGAATAAATATAATTGTGGGAACCATGCAATGCAAATAAACGTTCATACTCCTCCATATAACTTAGTAATGTTGTATATTTTTAGAAATTCTAAAAAAATTGGCCACACTTTATTCAAAAGGAATGGTGTATGCGAAATAAACGTGAAGAGATGGCTTTTTAGATCAATGGGGTACGTGATGTAACATGTGTGAATGTGTAGTTGATGTATTTGGCAGGGCCTAGAGAGGTATGTGTGTGTATTATGCATTCGAGAGATGCATGGATAGAGGGGCCGGCGGGGAGAGGGGGCGTGGGAGAGATAGCACGAGAAATGAGAGAGGTCTAGAGAGAGAGACGAATATGATGTCACGGCGAGAGATTCCCTTGAGTGTGTATATGCAAGGGGGGAGGGGATAGAGGCACGAGGAAAATTTTTGTGTGTGGTGTCTGTGTTGGTATGTGTGGGTGTGAGAAGATAACGAGACCTAGGGGCAGAGGGTGTGTCACCGCGTGAGGTCCGGTGGGTCGAGGTGAGGCCCTTGGTTCAGTTCCGTCCTGTGCAACATTGGTTGGCCCGTGACGCATGATGACTAGTCGTACAAGACAAAGATAGCAGAATTGTCAAGGACCCTGTGTCCACTGACAAAGCCGGCTAGGATTTGTAACCCTAGGTTCTCAGACTAAGGTAACCCCTTATATCTGATAGTACTATTCATCCAACCTAACCTTAAGGGCATCCTACAGAATGCTCTGCTAGAATCATACTCGTCGATTAGGAAGAGAGGTGTGAGACAATGCGTGAGAGACATGCCTAAAGATAATGTGCGTATAGGAGACACGTAGGCATGTCTATGTATATAGAAAGGGTCGATGGGGATTGTGCGTCTGTATGCTTGTGAGAGGAAGAGTGCTTATGATAAAGGTTAGTGAAAACAGTCGTAAATGGTTACGAGAGGGAGGGAGGGTTATATCGAGAGCATGTCTGGGAGAAAGACACCTCGGGAGAGAGTGTGTGAGCATGTGTGAGAGACCACTGATGGAGAGTGAAACTACACGTAAAAGACTGATGTACACATTGATTAAACATATAAATTGTATCCAAATATTAGGATGGGATCATGATATTTGCAATTCGCATAAGGAACGGTCATTGATCCATCAGACATCTAGATTCTATCGAATTTGAGCATGTCTGTGTTATTATTTGACATAATTGATCCACGTAGTTAGTATTTTGAACTCCAGACAATGCATCGCTTTTGCAATCGAATATAACTTGAGTATAGTTCATGTTGTGTGTGTAAAGCACATTATACATACGAAAGTTACACAATGAACATTATAAATAGCTAGCTATGAACTAGCATACATTTGAATTCAACTTAAGGTGGTTTAAAAAATCGAATTCAACATGAAGTCCATTCAATTATTTGAATCCGATATCATGGCATTTGTAAATCATACCTAAATTATGGGGGCACCAATCTTTGCTCTGATTTTGTACATAATAGCATATATAGTCGTGTACAAAATAGATTCAAATTTAGCTCCTCCATTCCAAAATAATTGTAGTTATAGGATATTCAAGTGTCAAATTTCAAAAAGAAGCGGATAATTTGATGAGGTTTTCAAACATACAAGGTCAAATTGAATGTTGTCTATTTAGGTCAATCCTCAAAGTTCAAGAGTACTCTAAACATGAATGCTTCTGTTTCAAAATTTCGAACAAAGCGCCAAAAGAGCCTCTACTCGCCCGAAACCGCGTGAGACCAATGTTTGGTAGTAGAAGGAAATTACTTTTCTAACTCCGACCCATGAAACCTACCAGCCCGACGTCCAAAGGTCTAAACCGGGGTAGGTTTGTAGCTTCATCTAGACGCCACACAACCGCCTCCGAAAAACATTCATACACAATGGCCGCCTAAGCACACATGCGCGCGGCCGAAATTGCTCCCGCTCACTATTTGGGACACCTGGGATTACCATCCTACCCCGACCCGCAGTTGGTCCGAAATTTAAGAGGCTCCCAGAATGAAACATGGTTCTCCCTTAGCTCCCCCCGCCCTCCCATCTGATTCCCCGTTCGTACTCCGTGGGCACCAAAACTACCTCTCCAACAGCCGCGAAACCCCGACGTGCTCTGTCCGCCACCCCATCCCACCCATCAACCGCCGCCCTGCTCCATCACGCTAGAGCCGATACCCCGATGTCATCGTCCACTACAACCTCAACCGCAACGCCCTCCAAGGCTAGTAGTTGAAGGCGAGGCCGAGCCGTCCATACCCGAGCCAGTTCAGCGCCTCACCACTGCCGCTCCAACTTCGCCACCGTCCACCGCACCGGATCTGTTCCTGCTACGCCGTCCTTCGCCGCCTCGGATCTGCTTCCCCTCCGCCGACATACGGCCACGGCAACATAGTCAACAATTTGGCCATGGGTTCATCCAAGCCTGCACCCTCCTCCAAAACTTTGGTTTCCCCGGCAAAAAGAAGAAGATCGGCGCGACATATCGAGGCGACTACACTGGCAAACGGAAATGGTACTCCTCTTCCCTTATTCGTGCAAATCTCATGTCTCTGCTTGCACGGTATTCATCCCACAGAAGACACTAGTTGACTGCTTCTTCTTGATACTAGATGTTCCTAGTAACTCGCGATGCACAAGGTTTCTCCCCATATACTATTTCACTGTAGCTAGAGGTCCGTCGCCCCCTGGATTTCAATTCCTGGCCAGTTGATTCCCAATTAACGGAAGCATTCCCCGGCGTAACAGGCACTAGTCCGCCTATTAGGGGCGTGTGGGGACTAGAGCTGCTGGCGCCCAATCTGGAGGTCGGCCGGGATTAAAGGGATAGCCTGGGGCGCTGCCAAGCACGGCAGTGGTGTGAGGTTGAGGGAAGGGTGGGGTGGCGGAGGCAGGGATCTGGGCCGGTGGTCGCTGGCAGTTCGAGAAAGATCGTCAACAGTGACTGGCGGGAGGCAGACGAAGGCCATCTGCCCATTCCTTATAGATCAGACGGTTCATAAAAAAATCGACTCACCTATTTATTTTCAGTCGACTGTTATCTTGATAGGACCACATGTGGTAGTGTGTTGGAGGAGTACCTGCATTTCCTGTGCTCATATATTAAACATCATACAGAGTAGAATCTAATTTTTTTTGCCATGCAATGTTGTAGAGCTATCATATGTCTCCTGTCATTTATTTTTCAGCCACCTGCTATCTGCTACTTTTATAGTGCACTATGCACACACTTCACCCATACTCTCACTATTGTGTTTTTATGCAAGGTATTTCAGACTCTGTTGCTATGAGAGAAGCGAAAAATAAAAGGAGAAGTCGCTCCAGCGTCGTATGCGGATAGGCCAGACATGTTTCAACCTTATAATAGGTGCAGTGTCAGTAGATGGAGACGGTAAATGTAGCTCTGGAGTTGATGACCTCACTCGCAATGAACCACCATCCCAGGTGCTTCCTTTAACTTCACGGTGCCATATGTGGTTGCATGTTGCATATGGTGTCTAGCTTGTATTCGAAAGGCCGAAGTCGGTCTTTATTAAGATAAGGAAATCTATTTTTTACATGAACCACCATCGCGTGAGCACCCGAAGACAAATAGCTAGTCAGGGCACTGGCCGAGCCAGTGACAAGCCCAGCACAGACATGCATCACCTGGAAGCCAACTAAAAAGCCACGATGGTGGCGAAGCAGCCCGCCTCCCACCAGGATCAGGTCCTAGATGATCATGCTCACCACTCCAGCCAGATGTCTAGCTTGTATTGCTTCCAATTTGGTTAAATTGCATCTGCTTAGCTTACACATTATACCTTTGAGTATGACGTGCCTTCCTGTTTTTGGTACATACTAGTACATCTATCTATTAACCATGTTCTTACATCGAACTAATGTTCTTGTGTATCCCTCATCAATCACTTATGATGAGGCAGTCAGGCCAGTGGACTACTGTGAGTAAAGATCCTCATTTAAAGAATGCAGCGTCAGCCTTCCGACATGATTCTCAAAAAATAGCAAGGCTAGATGAAGATAGTGAACGTAGCTCTGTAGTTGATTACCGCATTTCCCCTACACTAGCATCGCAGGTGCTTGCTCTAACTTGGTAGTGTGATATGTGGTTGCATGTTGCATATGGTGTCTAGATTGTAATTCTTCCAATCTGGTTAAATTGCATGTGCTATTCTTCTTAGTTTATACATTATACCTGTTAATGTGACATGCCTTCCTGTTTTTAGTACATAGTACATCTATCTATTAAGCATGTCCTTACATAAAACTATTGTTTTTGTATCCCGCATCAATCAATATGACGAGACACCTTTAGTATATGCAGTGTGATATTATTTGCATCTTTCATATGATTTATAGCATGCTGCTTCTAATTTGTTGAAATGCCATTTATGATGGGACGCATTTAACTTGGCAGAGTCATATTGGTTGCATCTTTCATGTGGTGTATAGCTTGCATTGCTTCTAATTTGTTGAAATTGTTTATGCTTAGTTTACACAAACAATTGTGAATATGCCATGCCGTCCTTTTTTTCATACATATTCCATCCTAGTATCATGTGTTTGCCTTACATCAAAGTAGTGATTTTCAGTATCATGCACGAATGATTTCTGAAGAGTGAATTTTATTGCTTTTTTCTTGTCGGTTTTACTTGACAATTCAAAATCAATAAAGCGGAAGGAAGTTATCAAGGCAGTGGATAAAGATGCTCCTTCCAAACTGAGGGCCTCTACAGATTCTACTCCTCCACCCCCCAAGATGATTTCCAAGACAACACATGCATACACACTCAACGTAGCTGTGTTGATGATGAGCACGTCTCTCCTAGTGCACCATCACAGGTGCTCCCTCTAATTTGGCACTGTTATATGTGGTTGCATGTTATGTATGATGTATAGCTTGTATTGCTTCTAATTTTGTTGAATTCCATCTACTTAATTTACACATTATACTTGTGAATAAGACACGTGTTCCTGTTTCTAGAATATACAATATCTGTCTATCACACCATGTTCTTACATCAAAGTACTACTATTGTGTAACCTGCAACAATCACTTATCATAAGACACATTTGACTTGGGAGTGTGATATAGGTTACATCTCGCATTCTTTTCTAGCTTGTACTACTTCTAATTTGTTGAAATGGCACTTATGACGAGATAATTTTAACTTGGTAGAGTGATATTCATTGCATCTTTCATATGGTGTCTAGCTTTCATTGCTTCTAATTTATTGAAATGCCTTCTCCTTAGTTTACACATCATAAGATGTGAATATGCAATGGCACTAATGACAAGAGACCTTTAACTTGGTAGTGTGATGTTGTTTGCATCTTGCATATGATTTATTTTTTGTACTGCTTCACATTTTTTAAACGCCATTTATGATGGGACACTGTTAACTTGGCAGAGCGATATTTGTAGCATCTTTCATATGGTGTCTACCTTCCATTGCATTGCTTCTAATTTAGTGAAATGTCTTCTGCTTAGTTTACACATCATAGTTTTGGTTATCTCATGTCGTCCTGTTTTTCGTACATATTACATCCTCCTATCATGTTGTTGTCTAACATCAAAGTTTAGTTCATCTGTGTCACGCATCAATTTGTTCTGAAGAACTAAATTGTTATTCGTTTTTCTTGTCGGCCTGACTTAACATGGCACAAAGAAAGAGGAAGCAAGACAGATTGACAGGGAACAGGAAGCGGAAGAATCCTGCAGATTCTGCTGGTACTGATGGTGCAATAGAAGGTCAAAGTCCAGCGGAAAATTGTACAAACAGGGTATCCGGTGCTACACGAGTTGCAGAACAAGCCAAACATAAACAAATAGCTACCACCAAACAAGCAGAGACAACCCTAGTTGTTGCAACACCTTCCACCATACCACCAGCTGCATGCTTTACTCGTTGGTCAACTCAGCTAGCAACACGTTCCCAAGCTCCCTTGCCACCTGACACTACTTCCGAAGAACTCTTGACACAAGATGAGTTGGCAAGATCATATGAACTTTGTGAGCTTCAACAGGAAGAAGGTAGTTTCTAGAGTCAAGTTACAGTTGCATGCTTCTTTATATGTAGTCTCACAGTTTGATGTACACTAACACTTCCTATGTTCGTTGTTGGACTAGCACCTAGGCCCAAGAGGAAACAAAACATCAGGGATAATGCTCGATAGGTTAACTAAATCTAGAGGAGGAAGAATGGAGATCCGTTTTGAGGCAGGTTTAAAAAGGCCACGTGATGCTACAGAGTCAGCCAAGTTAGTATTAGAGGCAGCGGTTGCCGTTAGGTGTCATGTACATATCCTCCCAACATGGATTCTGTACAGGAATGACAAAGACGAAATCCAGTTCAACACCTTCCTCGGCCATTTATCTGTAAGTATGGTTATGTATGGAAACTAGTAATATCGTCTTGCTCTGTCCCATACTTTCTAGGTTGCTAATAATGAGGCTCCCATAATTTTCAATAGATGAGGTTCAAGTTGGATAGCCAAGATGATGCAACCAGACAAGCTTGCACCCATGCTTTCAAGTCTGCTCTGCGACAGTATCGGTATAACTTGAGGAAAACTCACTTTGAAGGCAAGGCTAACAGTGAACTTACCCAAGCATCTTCAGTGGAAAATATATCAGATGAAGACTGGAGAGACCTCGTTAAACACTGGTCTGATCTCAAGTATCAGGTACATTATATATATGTGATCAAATCACATGTTGAAGTCCTATTTACGCATGTGCCACACAAATCTATCTTCTTGTAGGTGAACTATTCAAAGAACAAGGCCAACCATACGGAAGTGAAATTCCAACAGACGACAGGATCCCGTAGCTATATTGCACACTGCGAGGCTCTTGTAATTAGCTGTTGTTTCACTCTTTTCGCTCTACCATATTATCAGATCTATATTGACTTGTTCCAAATGCAGAGGAAAGCCCGCAAGGACCAAAAAGTACCTGAACCAAATGCTGTGGAAATCTTCAAGGACTGTCACACCAGCAAGACGAAGGGCATGACTACACCAATCAAAGCCGCTATTGTAAGTCCTTAATCCTCACGCCTTTTAACTACTACTTACTCTGACTCGTGCCTTGAACTGCATGGTTTGCAGGCAATGTCTATTACTCTTTCAATTTTATACACAATTGTCTTAGCGTATCATTGCACCTTACAAGGTTTAAAAGAGAAGAGTGATGTTCCTTTGATGTTGACCTGTAATCTAGTTCCGTGCTGGACTTGCCCACACAACGTTACAATTGCCTGTTTGACTGTTCTTAGTTGTTTTGTGATATGAATGATGTCATACTATGCTTACCGTATTATAAACTTTGTCTCTTTATCCTTAGCTATCAATACAATGTGAAGAAATAGACAATACATTAGCCATGGTACATGGTCATATGTTTGAAACCTGGTTTTATTATGTACTTTGCAGTGAAATACAACTAACATTTTACATGGGTTCACTAGAATAAGTTCTGTATATAGACCAAAGCTATTTTGTTTGGTTTTGCTGCCTCCTTAATATCTTCAGTTCTGGTACTACTAGTGTAAAAACTCAACTTTTTAGCAAGCTATGGAAAAATGGTGGAACCGCCACCTTTTGAAGGTGGTGAGGCAACTATAACCGCAATGTCAACTCTTGATGCAGTGGGTCAGTACCCGTCCTGCATAATACTGGGTTGGTTGTTAAGGCAATCTCGTCCAAACTGCCTCATGATCAAGATATGCAAGCTCAAAACAATGTTATATCTGCGCTCCAGACACAAGTCCATTCCCTAACAGAGACCCTTTGTGAAACAAGGACATACATTTTTTGATGTCGTCAAGATATGCATGGTTTTGAAACTAGACTATCCGAAATTTTCTATGTTGTTTAGGAGCCTAGGAGAAATGAAGGCGAAGGTTATGGTGCTCCATCGGACAATACATCATGAAAACGTAACAATCAGGTCAAATGAACTGAGCTTCTGAACTTCTAGTGGTGCATTTATCTGCCAAACTGTTAACTTTTATGCCAACCTTCCTTTTGTTTTATAGTTGTAATTTGTTTTGTTGCGATACAAAATTTGTTCTTAACGTGCAGCCACCGGCTGAAGAAAACATCAAGCCATTTTTGTATAGTGTAGGGTGTTCCCTATATTTGCACTGGTGGCGATCTTTGATGCCCAGTGGATGTAATCTGTGCAATGGCCTTAATAGCCTAGCATTAGTTTCGGGCTTATTTATTTCCTAGTCTTCCTTTTCCCTGGTTTGGTAGTGGCCGCAACAACTATGGGTCATATATGGACCGTGGTAACCTTGACCCTGCTACGGGCCATAGGATCCATGGGCCCCCTACAGGCCGTAGGATCCATGGGCCTCCTATGGGCCGTTGATAAATGGGCCTCCAACAGGGCCGTAGAATCGGTGGGCCTTGGGCCGTTGGATAAATGGGTCAACATGGGCCATAAACGGGTGTAATTGGTATCAGCCCAGCACGGTAACGGGCCGTTAATAGGCCGGAGGACATCAAAGGCTTAATTCTGTCACAGGCATAACATGTCGTCAATGGGCCAGAATATAGGATGGGCTGGAAACAGCGCAACGGGTAACAGGCCAGAAACGGGCCGACTCTTGCCACGGGCCGAATTTGGCCCATTAGGGAAACATGCCAGTAACGGTACGGAAGTAATTGAGGGCCGAAAAGGATCCCAAGAACGTATGGGCCGTCAGTAGGCCGAAAGCTAACACGGGCTGGAAACAGCCCATGTGAATCATGGGCCGTTAACAGGTATAAAGAAATTTACTATTCATTATGGGCTAGAGTCACCGTGGGCCTCTAAAGGGCCTAAAGATACGAAGGCCTCATATGGGCCGAAAGATGTTGTGGGCCATACATGGGCCAAAAGTAAAACAGGCTGGTGTTATATTTGACGGCCCACATGACTTTGTTGGGCCGATTTTGGGTAGGCCCTAACGGGCCGTGAGTTACAGGCTGCAAAATGGGCTATTTGCAAAGAGACCGTTAACATGCTTTTCATGGGCCAGCCCGCTAACTTTTGACTAAGTAAAATAGACCGGCCTTTGTAAGCTAAATGGGCTAGTGGTGGGCCGTGCTCACGTGTCGACATATCATAGGCGCCTATCTGACCCACTGACGAGCTGACACGTGTTTTCTCCGGCCAATCAGAATTTTCCACGTGGAAATTTCCCATTGGTCCGGGCTGTTAACGGGTTATCGGATTCAAAACCAGACCCGATAGCTTAACGGCAACCCGTTACGGTGGATGCCACGTGTCGGTCACCCTTGATGAAAACACTTCTGTGACGCGCGATTTATCGTCATGGAAGTGGACACTTCCACGACAACACATGTATGACTATCTTGATTCTGTCATAAAGTTGTCATGGATGTACATGCATGACAGAAAACGTGACCTACTGTGACAAACACGTATCATCATGGAAGTGTCTTTGTTTTGTAGTGATGGAGAGTGTGGTATAAAGTTTAGCAACGACTCTGGCTAGGTACAACCTGGTAAATAAATTCGTACGTGCACGCGACACCAATTGGATATATGTGTCAACGGCAGATCGCCTAGGTAAAAGACATGTCACATGAGCTGTAAAAAAAGTCAGAATCTCTGATCTGGTTGTAGCGCCTAGTCTACTCACATATTTAATCTTGCTGTGACTTCGCGGGGTAGCGTGTTGTCAAGCACAAAGCAGAAAAGTCGGATGGTCAGACAGGCATGCAACGCCTAGGCAGTGCGCGCCGACCAAACTTGTACGATGGAACTGCGCTTGGCCGCATGTTGTCAAGCACAAGCCAGAAAGACAGATGGTCTGATTGGTCATGCAGCACCTAAGTAGTACGCGCTGCCCAGACTAGTACTATGGGTTGCACGGGGCATCGTGTTGTTAAGGAGAAGCCAGAAAGTCATATGGTCTGACGGGTCATGAAGCGGCTAAGAAGTGCACGCAGCACATGACCTACAAATAAGGTAAGATTGAATGTATGAGCCTTGGTCGCGCCTGGTGTATTGGCGTGTTTGTGCTCGCTCTATCAACCTAGCATGTGCACCGCGACACTGCTATGATGGGGCAGCATGTTGTGAAGCTACTTATGTTATGTTGTGCAGGACAGCAAGCTAACACAGATAACCTTCACAACTCACAATAAGTTTCTGTAATCACATAAGCAAGCATGATGACATAGGGTACTAAACCACAACTGGCGAAACAGACAATGTCAACCAGTTATTCTGACATAAGGAACTAAAACGAACTATGACGATTAGTACAATCATTACATAGATGGTAACTAATGGCATGACAAATTGTCCATGCGGCCACGTTACGGTAGCCTACTTCACTCCCCCTGCTGCTCATGCTAGTCCGCCATGTTACCAGAGATGGCACCATCCATACTAGATGGTCAAATCTTTCTGGCGATGATCCGTTCTTGAGGTAGATGCCCTACGTCGGACTACCGTCAAGGCCATACAGGCCGATTTCAGGGAGGGGACCATTCCAGCAGGTAGAGCGTCATTTAGCTGTGAAAACGCATCCTCGCTTAATGAACGGTAGGCCATTGCCATCTTGATCAGAAGGTGGTATGTCCATCTTCAGGGGGTAGCTTTGTCCTACAAAGAGAGAGCGTGAACCGAGGTCGATGTTCTGCGACCACTGTGCACCTTCAAAATGGCCACCCAGTCTGTCGAAGCGGAACACCCGGCAACCGAGAGATGGGTATGGGCGCACAATTCGATCTTCATGGATGAATCCCTTCTCCTGCCCTATCACAATGCCACCAAAGCGCACAAGATACATGATGTTTGGGTGATCAATCCTGTCTGGCACTAGGTTGCGGAAACTGGGCCGTGGCCCATCGTGCATGAGCGGCGCTTGTAGGCACATAGGTGGAGCCAGCATTCCTGGTGTTTAAACATAAATAGATTACCATGCCAATTGTGCAAGACAAATGACAGAAACATAGTTGTGTCAAATGGTCTAGTTTTCATGTACATGCCGTAGTTTGAAGGATCCCACACAAATCAAGTACCGGTTGTGGTGACCGCGCAGATTTGAGCATGAACTTAGACTGCATCCTCATAGTAGTGCGGTGCTAATGCAGCTGCTGGCATTATTTTCCACCTGTCTGCACCATAATTGAAACCCGTGTTCACGGTGATTGCTTTGTCGAAGACCGCTATGATGATGTAATTGGTGTAGCCGAATCTTCTGGTTGGCGGATCGTCGATTGCAACCTTGAGTAGCTCCACCCTGAAATGGTTGTACCCGAATTCGAGCCTCCCAGAAATCTGGACTAGATCGAATCCTTGTGTAGATAGTGCAGGCAGGTTTACATTGTGACCATTGTAGATATTGTGCAGGTGAATGTTGCCTCCCAGATTGACGTCCTACATTGCCGGCAAGCCTTGCAGGGGTTCACCGTGGGGCTCTGGCCTAGCCATGGGAGTGGAAGGGAGTGGAAGGGATTCTTTGAGGGAGAGAGAGAGATAGGTAGTGGAAGGGATCGCATGGCGGTTCTATGAGGGAGAGGAGAAGTAGTGCTGTTGGCAACTGCCTTGCACCAGTTCCACTGACATAATCAATCGTGTGCAATCTGAGCGGTTGCTACCGCGCCAAGGCAGTAGGTAGTTCAAGTGAGCTGTAAAAAACTTAGACCTTCTGATTCCCTAGAAGAGCCTAGTCTATTGGCATTTGCAGGTAGTGCACCGCTATGACTGGTACGATGGGACTACACGGTGCCGTCTTGTTGTCAAGCATGCGTGCGCGCCTCGAGAAAAATTTGGACCGTCCAACTTGTTTATGAAGCGCCTAGGCAGAGAGCGCGGCGTCAAGTGACAAGACCTATCATAGTGTGCACAACACTCCACTCTGACATCACCTAGTGCCCTACCAAAATATTTGATTTAACTAGACCGGTCCAACCATGGCTTACGCGCCAAATGGGCTAGCGTGTAATTTAGCCTCTCAGTGAAGCAAGGATGGCCCTGTATTTATGCACTCAGACCTTGTGATCTCAAAAACGCTAATTGATTTAGGGTAACTAGGACAAGTAACATGCCAAGTGATTTAGCATTTTCGTACAAACTAGCTATTTTCCCTTAAAGTCCACAAACACATGAATTGATCAGACTACTGTAGACACGCCACTCCAGCACTATAGAGCAACTATGATTGCACGCACACCTTGTGACTTGGTGTACATTCTATTCAACATGCTTTAAACAATTAATGCGTCTCACTAGAATTATATGGTTCACATAACTTATCAAATTACATGGTTCACATAACTTATGACTAGAATTACATGGTTCATGAAAGTTCACAGTGAGCATATGCCAGGACGGACTACCTACTGCCACTCATCTCTGTTACATAGGGACGACACTAACCAGACTAGGTTGTCATGCTGTTCTTCTTCGCAGCTCTTCAGGTACACGCCCATCGTAGGAGGACCATCGACGCTGTACCGACACAACTCTGGGAGACGTCCTGTCTCGGTGCTGCTGCAACTATGAGCTATGAAAACACACCTTTGCGTTAGGAATGGAAGGCCATTTTGATCATGACCTGAACGAGGCATCTCTAGCATCAGTGGATAGCTATGTCCAATGAACATAGATCTCGCACCCAAGTACCAAAAGTTCTGCCAACGTGCACCTTGGAGATCTCCATCCAATGCTTCGACGCGGAGTAGCCGGCAAAGAAGTGTAGAGTACGAACGGACGGTTCGATCTTGATGTTGAAACTCTTCCTCCCCTCCTGTTATGTGGCCGCACGTATTCACAAGAAACATACAGTTCGGGTGCCCATCCTCATCTGGCACGAGGTTCCAAAACAATGTCTCAGGTAATAGGGCTGATGTTCAAAACTGGAGGCCGGATGCACCTGGGTGGTACCAGTGTGCCTAAATTTGATGCCAGATTAGTACGAGTACTTACAGATCTTAAATACATACAAAAGCATTCAAACAGATAAATCCCACGCACTACATGATCCGCTAGCCTAGTCCTTATTGGAGATGTCGACTATCTCCATGCCAGGAGGCGGGTACATGTGTGGCAAACGTAGCTCCCCCTTCGATGGCTCGTCCGGCACCTGCGGCTGCTTCACGACGGCTTGCGCATCCACCTCCACGACGGCATGCTAGATGAACCGCCGGTTCGCCTCATCGAGGATGGACTCCAGGATGGCCTGCTGCTCAGCCATCTGATATACTTGGGCGACGGAGAACTCCGCCTCCGACTATTCCAAGTCGAAGCGTCCGGCCAGCGGCTGGTCATGCTCCAGCTCCTCTGCCTCCTCCTCATCCAGCTGATAGGCAAACTCCATCGGATATGGCTGCTACTGCTCCTCGTGCTCCACAACCTCCTCCTCCTCCATATTCGACAGCTTCTCCTCGTCCCTGTCCGCCTGCTCCCACTCCTCCTCCTCCGCCTGCTCCTCCTCATCGTCTAGCTCCTCCTCCTCCCCTCCCTGCTCTTGCTCCTCCCCATCCGCCAGTACCTCCTCCTCGGCCTGCTCCTGCTCCTCCTCATCCGCTAGCTCCTCCTCCTCCTCCGCCGCCTGCTCGTTGTCCCTGTCCTCCGTCTCTTGCGAGTCAAGAGGCACCCGGGGAGCGATGCAGGCAGCGCCCCTCGCCCAGATCTCTTGCTCCATCTCGTACCAGTGCTCCGGCTTTAGCATGGTGTAGGTTGCTATCTTCTTCCTAACCATGTCAAAGCAGGAGAGCGTGGAAGAGCATCGGAGTGGGAGAATGAAGGTGGATGGGCTCATTGCGGCATGGAGAGGGAGGAGGTGGTTCGTCTAGGGTTGGGGGACTTCGGCCAGGTTAAATAGGTGGATTTGGCCTGGGACGGCTAAGCACACTGGCGCTACGCGGTGTTCACCTGTCCTTAGCACAACCTCCCCCACCCCCAACACACACACACCCACCCACTAGGTGTAAATGCTCTTAGTTCATTAAATTAAGCCTACGCGCATATGATCGGTGGATGCGTTGGTTATCATGCACTAACCATATGTTGTAGGATCCCACACGAAGCAGGTTCCGCCACTGGTGACAACACATATTCGGCCGCCATGATACACGGGATCTTCGTAGTACTCCGATGCCAAAGTGAGAGGAGACATGACTTTCCAACTTGAGTCAGCTGGATTGTCCCTGGTGTTTATAACTATCGCGATGTTAAAAACAACAAGGATGATGTAGTCTCTTTATCCATACAACCGAGAAGGGGGTGTCAGCTTCTGGGAACGGGGGTACCTAGACTTACCTGCCTGCGGCCCATGGCGTGGCTCCATCAACGACCTGGTACGGCCTAGCTTCAACGTCGACAGCTCAAGACCCTCGCGAGGGGCCAAGCCTTGCGAGGTGGACGACACCAAGACCTCCACGTGGGGTGGCTTCCCTAGGCTGGCTCCCGAGGAGCGGAGATATCTATGCAAGGTGCACCTCATGAGGTTCAGATGACGTGAGCCATGACGACCAAGGCCAGGTGGGTGCCAGCGGGCGCAGTGTACTAGTTTCCTCTTTGGTGCCAAGGAGGCAAGCGCAGCCGTGGAGTCCCGAGGAATCAAGCAAAGGTCTCCATTCCGGTGCAACAAGACCGATACCACTAGGAAGGCAGGACAGTGGTCATCGCCGAGCCCACCATGGCGTCACGACCAGAGGCTTTTGCAGGCGAAGACTAATTTTGTCAGGATAGCACGTACTAGTTGTCTCCCTTCAAATTTGGCCATTGTGGAATCCCTTCCCGCCTTTATTTGGGAAGAGGACCAAGGCCACTATAGAGAGGACCTAGCCACCACCATAGAGATGGATCATTCAGATCATCCACACACCCACCGGCTCATCGAGCTCAAGGACACCTCTCCTCCTGAGGCTGTTCTCCACTGTACTAGTTCATCCTCAGCCCCTCGAGGCCAATCCACCACAAAGCATGAATAGGGTTTTACACCGCAAGGTGGCCCGAACCTGGGTAAACTGCTGTGTCTCATGTTCATTCGGTTCATCGAGCTAAGCTGTGAGATTAGCGAGCATGCAGACTGGGGAGGACGAGTTCTCTGCATGCACCCCAGAGTTCAAACCTCTCAAGGGTTTGCGGAACCCGAAATCCGACATTTGGCACACCAGGTAGGGGTGCGTCGAAGATCCACCACTCTGTCTGCCGCGCTCCACCGTCGGCTCTCATGGAAGAGGGGACGCCCCCTCCATCGATCAGACCGGTGCGTGCTTTCAGGGAGGTCGAGGGCCTCTGAGCTTTTACCCCCGCCCTGCGGCGGGTGTAGTGGCCACCCAAGTTCAGGTCGGGGCTGCCACCCTGATACGATGGTGCGGCAGACCTGGCAGGCTTCCTCCAGGTGTACGAGGAGGCTGTTTGGGCAGCCGGCGGAATGACAAGGTCATGGCAAACTGGCTCCCCATGGACCTGGCGGGTGTGTCACGCTCCTGGCTTCTCAGCTTGCCAGGGTCTTCTGTGGTGTCCTGGGAGGAGTTGCGCGACCTCTTCGTCGGGTGATTCGCGACACCAGCACCCCACACCTTCGCAGCCCTCCTGGGGAGGATGAGTTCTTCGCATGCACCCTAGAGTTCGAACCTCTCAAGGGTTTGCGGAACCCGAAATCTGACAGGGGGTTGTGCGATCGCAACCTTCAGTAGCTTTGCAATAGCATTGTTGTACCTAAACAAGTGAGTGCGTTGTAGGTGGAGTGCCTCGAAACCTTGTGCCGATATCAGTGGCAGTTGTATGTTTACGACGTTGTACACGTTTTGAAAGTGCATTTTGCCTTGTGCATCGATTGATGCTAACTAGTCCCCATTCGCACCGAGGTGGTACTTCATCAAATCCTTAAGAAATGAACCAATTTAGTACTTCTTCAAATGCGTAAGCCACAAACCAATTAACTATGTAATGAAATCAGTAATAAATATATGCGCTCTGCCACTGCGATCCTCGTACCCGTGCCGTGGAATCGTAGCCATTAGGAAGATCGTCAAGAATCGTTGCCCTCATCGGTGGGGAGTCCATCGGACTTAGCATAAATCAACCTGTACGCTGCGCTGACCTTATCATGGAGGACACGTCGTCCTCGAGGACGACGGGCATGTCGAGAGCCTTGGCCACCACTAGAGATACTCTTGGTAGGGACTAGACAAGGCTGTCAACAGAGTCAACAACTCTAATGCACTGCAACATGTTGACGTGCCACAGAGTGTCACATAGGGTGTCGTCATGCATAGCCCTCAAGGCTGTCAGTGCTTCACCATGGGGCGGAGGTAGCTGGGTTGCCATGGCTTCATTGTGGTAGGGAAGTAAGCGGGGGTAGGAGCAACCAATGGATTGAGGACAGGGTTGTGGGGGTGAGGAAGTGCCTACCGGTTTCATCTTCTTAAAACTATCGGAGGTTCCGAGAAGTACATTCTGACTTAGTATTGGGCGTGTTATGTGTGCTCGCGTTGCACATATTGAAAAACTCTGACGGCTATGTCCCACATACTGAATAACCATCGAAACACTGACGCTATGTAAACACCAGGCCAGCAGCAGGTCTCCCACCTCTTCAAACATAAGATGAAATGGCGTCGTTGGGCCACGATAGCAATTCCTCTGGTGGACAGGACTTCGAAGCCGCCAGGATCAACATGAGTACACATTTGGCCTTCTTTATTACCCGCAATCGATCTATTTTTCCTCTCGCTATGGCAAAGAGCATTTTATCAGATCCAATCCAACTTGTTCCTCTTGCTAGATTCCCGATACCAGACCTGACGACAGCTACTACGGATTAGAGGACGATGCAGACGTACGTTGCTGTCACAAACCGAGATGCAGCAGGTTCATTGTGTTCTAGGGCACCAACACTGGGAGGAGGTTCATCGCTTGCGGTAACAAAGTGAGGCAAAAAATGTTGACTATAAACTAATATTTGTGAAAGCTTTGTTTCACAGGTTCCCCCCTGTCTTGGTAATGCAGGAAGGAAACCATTGCGGATTCTTGGAATTTTTTTGATCGGAAAACCGTAGGACAATAGTTCTACGATATTTATATTAATAATACATATGTACAAACAACGTCCAAATTACAAAGTGGTCACCCAATACCCGTTTTGTGAAACATGGAAACTACTTAGATGTTCTGTGTGACCCAGGAACTGATCTTGACTGCTTTTGAGTGCTTTGCTTTGAGCTGTGCTGCCCAGTGTCCTTCTTGGAGGTAAAACTTCCATCCTTGGATGTGAGGAGCAGCAGCTCGAAAGATCTTATCATTTCTGATCAACCAAATACCCCAACAGCCCATAGAGACAATATCTAGTGCAATCTCTAGGGGTAGCTTTGACATGGCCAGTTGGAAATCATCAAAGATGGAGATGCCTCTCAGTTTGGAAGGGATGATAGAGTCCCAGCATTGCATTGCAAATGGACAATTCCAGAATAGGTGAATCATAGTTTCCTCTGTGTTGTCTAAACAGAGCACACAAGTATAGTCTTCAAGGTGCATACTCTTTCTGTTGAGTAGGTTGCATGTGTTGATCCCGTCATGAAGTAGTAGCTAGATAAAAATCTTATGCCTCAACCTACAAGATGTTTTCCATATCTAGGAGAATATGGGGTGGACCAGGTTGGGTCCTTTCATATGATGGTACATCTTGATGGAAGAGTAGCCTTTGGTAGAGCCCATAATGCTCCATTCATCTGAGTTACTGGTAGCTGGTCTGAGTTGCAGTTGTTGCAGAAGTAGGTTATACTGGTGGAAGGCTTGTTCAGACATTGCAGTGTGGAAGAGAACTGACAAATCAGGGCCATTCATAGCTGTCTTCAAAGATACAGAATCATCTCTTGCAAATGAGTGAAGTTCAGGAAATTTGGTATCAAGTGATTGATCCCACCATTTATCAGACCACAGAAATGTAGAGTCTCCAGAGTTTGCCTTGCAGATTGCAAATTGCTTATTGATTGGCAGAAGTTTGAGGATAGCTTTCCACCAGAAAGATCCTACCAGCCTCTCCCCAGGAAGTGAATTGGAATAGTAAGTTTCCCAAACAATATTGATCCAAGGAGTATCAACCTTATTCAAAAATTTATGAAGCTGCTTGAGAAGGAGAGCCTTGTTGTGAGTCTCTATATCCAAAATCCCAAGACCTCCATTAGCTTTAGGTTGACAAGCTGTATCCCAAGCTATGAGTGCTGCACCTCTCTCAGTTGTTCCAAATTTCCTCCAGAAGCAGTTCTTAAGATAAATGTTTAATTGTTTAACCACCATTTTAGGTAGACTGAGGGTGCACATGAAGAAGATTGGCAAGCTGGAGAAAACTGACTTAATGAGTGTTAATTTGTCTCCCATGGAAAGCAGAGTTGAACAACCAAGCAGCCTGTTTTCAACTATCTTCATAAGTGGTAAGTAATCTTCCACTCTAGGTTTGTGCAAACTGAGTGGTAAACCCAAATAAGTATGAGGAAGTGTTCCAATCTGGTATCCAAAGATAGAAGACAAAAACTGCATCTGTTCATCAGAAGTGTTGATGGGAATCATGATTGACTTGCTGTAGTTAACTTTCAGACAAGTGAAGGCAGCAAAATGCAGGAGCAGATTTTTGATATGCATCAATTGTGAGGCCTCAGCTCTGACTATGAGGATGGTATCATCAACATATTGAATGATAGGAAAATCAGGGCTGGATTGGTGGACCAAAGGTGCTTGGATCAGAGAATTATGCATTGCATCATTCATCATAGATTGAAGTAGATCTACTGCTAGCACAAATATGAGAGGGGAGAGAGGATCACCCTGCCTTACTCCACATTTGCATAAGAACTGCTTGCGAGGAACTCCATTGAGTAGCACAGATGAAAACCCAGTGCCATAAATCATCTTAATCCAGTTAATCCACTTGGGCCCAAAACCTTTGGCTTGTAAGATCTCAATAATAGTATCATGATTTAGCATATCAAATGCTTTTTTAAAATCCAGCTTCAGAAGACTAACATCTTGATTTGATTGGTAACATTGATGGATATATTCATAAGACCAAGCCAAACAATCCTGAATACATCTGTTGGATAAAAAACCATACTGATTAGGATGAATCATTTTTAGAATCTTAGCTTGCAATCTGTTGGCCAACAACTTGGTTAAGATCTTCAGTGTGATAGCCTGGCTTATTAGGGATGATAGACTACTCATATCAATAAGGAATTCCTTCTTTTTCGGGAGCCCACTCGGGCAGAACTCCAAAGTTAAGCGTGCTCAACTTGGAGTAGTTTCAGGATGGGTGACCGACTGGGAAGTTGCTCCCGGGTGCGCATAAGTGAGGACAAAGTGCGTAGAAAAGACTAGTATTGATCTGTGGGGCCAGTCTAGATCCCGCCAGGAGTAACGACCACCGGCGGGTGTGTCCGGGGCGTTACAAGTTGGTAATCAGAGCCAGCCCCGACTTTAGGAGCCCCCTGCTTGATCGAATCATTGGCATTGTTGAGTCTAGAAAAATGTTTTGAGTCTTTTAGGATTTATATATATCAGAGAGTAGGATTCTTTTTACTCCTCAGTTCCTTCGTCTCTCTCGTGAGGCATCCTGACGTAGAGTTTTGACTATTCTCTTCTCAAATTTCATTAATTTTTTTTAGGATCATGCGGGTATCTTGGAATTGTTTCAATGGTTTTGTGACGAGAACATTGTTCTTGGTGCCTCCTGACATTTAGGGGTTGTGGCAGTGTCCCAGGGAGTTGAGCTCCGAGGTGTTGTCGTCACAATTTTATCATTGCAATTCTGGAATACCCGAGTTTCGCCGACATTGAAAATCTCTTTTATGCAGTTGTTGGTGAGATAACCTCGACGCCACCCAGTACTAGGGCGGGAGTTCGAGAGTATTGCCATAACTCGTATAACGGATGCTTTTGGGAGGTTGAGGTAAATGATTTCCGAAGGTTTCTTGGTTATGTGTTGAAGGATGGATACAGCTGGATGTAGGATTTGCTAGTTTTGGGTGAGATATTATGCTTCCCCTGTATCCCTAACACCTGATTGCATAACCAGAAAATTTCGGGAGTTTGTAAGTGGGAATTCAAGTAGCTCTTAGGATATCTTTCCGACAGAGGTATGATATGAAATTGGGGTTCGACGTCTAGTGGTCCGCCTATCCACGGTTGGTTTTACAGTGGTCTCGTTGTGTCTTAAAGAGTCCTTGGCTATGCTGACTCGGGGACGCTTCGTATGTCATGTGCACTGCCTTGTACATGATGGTGCTGTACGATCGAGCCCGTGTAGGCCCCACCATGAAAACTTCGGACGAAATCTCTATCATATGTTTGTTCCGGCTTATTTCGCAAGCTAATCCTTTGTTTTGTTTTGAGTTGTGGTATTCGAGTTGCTTTGAAGTCAAGTGTTGATTCCATACCTTTCCTAAGCGGTGTTCTCATATTCCTATGTGAATACAAATCCTTCTTGTAATCAGGATTGTCATGCCAATCCTTTTCAACCGGTGTGTCTCTCTTTAAGCGGATCCGATCACTTCAACATCCGCAAGACCAACTCTAAGTATTCTCAACGTTGTTCGTTTCATCCTCCCCCAAGTTGCCTTTGTTTTCCCACCCTCCCTCCCTTGTTTTTCCTCAAGGACTAAGTTTCTTAATCAAGTATCCAGCTTATGGATGTGAAGTCTCTCCATTCTTTTCAATCAATGTTCTTATTCGGTGATTCTCATGGACATTCTAACGAGGCCTCAAGTTCATCGTTCTTCATTCTTTTTCTTCTCCGATGAATTTAATTCAAGTTTTGTAGTGGATCATATCCTTTTTCCCCGTTTCAAATACCTTCTCATGCCGGTGCACCTCATAATCATTCACTTCTCGCTATTCATTTGTTCGGGAGTGCTGAAGATATCTCAGAAGGTTCGTCTTTTCATTCAAGATCTGTTCAAACCTTATCTCGAGGTTGTTGTCTTATTCAAGCCATTTAACTCAACCGGCGCAATCTATCTTTTAAATCTCTCAACGGTGTTTCTTTTGAGTGGGCCCTAACCCACAGGTCTTTTCCCAGGATCTTACCTGACTCTTCTAATTTTTCCGGAGTTATCCTCAATTTTTCTAAAAGTTTGACGTAAGAATGAGTTATCATCAGTCAAATGCCTTTCTCCAAGATCTTTCTAATTCTTTTCATCGTTGGTTCAACCTTTCTATTCTTCATCTCGGAGTGCCTCAACAATTCAAGGTGGTGTTTTCTCATCGTCTTTCTCAACATTTGAAGACCGAAGAAGAGTTTTTCCTCCAAATCTTGTTCGTTCTCTCATAGATGCGTAGTTCTAGCTTCTTGCCATCCTCTCATAATTGTTTTGATTGTGAGAATTCTTTTCACCCTTCCGGAGTAATTCAGGAGTCTTTTCAGTTTGATTCTCCGAAGCCCATCATCTCAGATTTATTCATTCTCAGCTTTCAGCTATCATTCTAAAAATCTTACCGGTGCATCGTTCAAGTGTTCTCTAATCAGCTCGTCATCTCTTTGTTCTCATGTATTTAAATGCTCTCAAGCATCTTCGTTTATTTGTTAATTCTTCCCGGTGTTTCCTTATCTTTTCATCATTCATTTTCAATTCTTCCGGTGGTTCGTTCAAGAGTTCTCTTCCTTGGTTATCATATCAATTCATTCATTCTTTCCAATCCTACCGGTGGTTCGTGGAAGACCTTTCTCAAGTTTATGCTATATCTCTCTTCAATCCTTTGCAACGGGAATAAGTAGTGTGCCAAGTCCATTGTTTATCATCAAATTAATTGATGAAGGACAAGTATAACATAATTCTTATTCTTGTTCATCCAAGTGATTAATTCCTTATTCCGGAGGTTCATTGAAAAATTCTTGGTTTCTTTTGCTCATCTTTCTTTTCCGGAGTTCCAAGTTTCCACTTTATCTTGTCGCGAAGCTCCATTTAAATCATCGCAAGGCTTTACCTTGTGTTTTCAACTTCTTTTTCCTTTCGTCTTCATCATCCTTTTTGTTACCGGAGTTCTTCATGGATGTTCAACATGATGGTTCATCAAGGAAATAATTCCTTCTCCAAGTGTTCATTGAGATTCTTTTCTAAGGAGCTCAAGCATATCTTCATCTCGCATTCCGAAGTGCAATCCTTTCTACCATATCATTGGAGATGGTATTATGTCATTCTTGATAATTTGAGTTCATGTTTCATGATTCACTTTTTGTTAAGAATGAGATAGTTAAACCCATCAATCTCTTCTAGCATGAGCTCTTCTCAATCCATCAATCTCTTCATTGGAGTTATCTTGGGTTATATTTCACCTAAAGCTTTCCCTAAGGATTGTTGCTATTTATGGTGCTTATAAATGACCCAAGTTCTTCATTTATCCTCCCGGTGGAATAAGTTTCCCGTCTCCTTGTTGATATCAATCCAATCCATTGTTTTCGTTTGTGGAAGGTTTTCACATCATAGTTTGGAGTTGTTTCCCATAAGCCCACTGTAAGCTTACTCTTTTCGTTGTTGATTTCCCAACAACTCCATTCAATCCTTATTTTTAAGGATGCTCTCTCAAATTCATTTGAGGTATAACATGTTTTTTTCTTCTCTGTTCTTTTCTTTGCATTCTTTCATTTCTTCTGGAGGCATTGTGATGATGCTCTCTTCACTCATCATCTCGTATTGTGAAGATCATGTTCTTTCCTTTGCTTATCCATTCAACCGGAGTGTCGTGTTTTCTTTCGAGTTCTCTCATCTTATCAAGTTTTACCTCCCTTCTCAACCGGAGTGCTGTTTGAGATCTTTCTTAATCCTTGTTCCATCCATTCAATAGTTTCGGAGGCAGTGTGTTGTGATTTCTTCAAGTATCTTCTCATCTTACCAAGCTCTTATTCAATTCCTTTTCTTTCTAATCGGAGTGCTACCCGAATTTGTTCTTCCTTGTTCCTCTTTTCTATCGGAGTGCTTTCAACTTCGTTCATCTCCATTGCATTCTTTTTTTGAATTGGTTTAACCTTTTCAAGGTTCTTTGGTTTCACTCGTTTGTCAAAGAAGCAACTTAGTTTTACCGCTTATCTTCCTCTTCCGTTATCCCTCCGGTGCCATCCTAGATCTCGGGACGAGATCCTCTCGTAGTGGTGGAGTGTTGTGACGCCCCAAGACCGGAGCCTCAGATGCCTTCGAGGGTTTCCGGGTTTTGTCGTGTGATTTGTTTGGTTCGTTGCATTCATCATTGCATCATGTGCATTTGCATCATGTCATCATGTCATTAATCTTTGCATCTCAAATCAACTAAATAAACCGTATGGACCTTCGAGCCATTTAAACCGAGGGAATTCACATGGTGATTCTCTTTACAACACATCCTCTCAATATTTAGAGAGCTATAGTAAATATTCCAATTATTTGGATTCACCCATGAACACACTTGCAAATAATCACTTGCCTTTTTTCGCTTCAAGTTTGGTCCCCAAACTTTGCTTATATTATTTCATCATTTTCCGGAGCTCCACCAAAAATCCAAACATTTTTGGACACCTCTAATTCCTAGCCCTAGTTCAAACCATTTGAATTAAATTCAAATGACTTGGAATTAAATCCTTGCAATCATGCCTCTCCTATTTTTCGTGGACCGTGCACATTTTTACGAGTCCGTGAAAATTATGCCCGTGCCCAAACTCTTTCTCTAACCTTTCTTTTCTTCCCTTTTTCTTTCTCTTTATTTTCTGTTTTGAAGAGAGAGAGAGAGGGAGCCCAACAGCCAGCAGGCCTCCTGACCTTTTCCCTCTCCCCACCTAAGTGGCCTAAGGCCCAGCCGCCGGCCTCTAAGGCCCATCTGCACCGAAGGCCCATTCAGCCCCTGTCTACCGAACCCTAGCCTCCCTGATTTCCTTCCCCTTGCTCCCTCCTCGTCCCTCAACGCCGCCAGAGAGGACAGAACGCACGCGCAGCCCGACTCCTCTCTCCCTCGTCGCCTCCTCTCGATCCCTCCTTCTCCCAGCGCCGCAACGCACCCCGTGCCCGATCCCCTCGAGTCTCCTCTCCGTGCGCGATGGCCCTGCAGACGCCCGCCTCCGTTCGTCGGTGCCCGTCGCCATGGGATTTTCCCTCACGCCACCGGCCTCTGCTTCCCTTCTCCAGGCCGCGCCGCCGCCTTTCTGCTCTGCCTCCTCATCATCGCCTCATCGTCCGAGGACCGGCGTCGCCTCCAGCGCCCACAGGTCCTGCGCCATGCCCCGCCTCCAGCCCTCGTCCATGACCGTGACTCTCTTCATCACCACCAGCAGGAGCAGGAGCCCCATGGCCATCGCTGCCCCGTGCCTCAAGCCCCGAGCGCCACCATCCACACCTCGCCGCTGCTGTGATCTGCTCCGCCCCGAGCGCCTCCTCTACCTCGACGGCCAAAGCCCGGCCGCTCTCAGCTCCTGTTTTCTGACGAGGCCCGCTGCCTCGCCCTGCGGCCCTGGCCTCCGACCGCGACAACCCCGGCGCCCCTGCTGCCTCCTCCTCCAGCCACGCCTCTGCTATGTGCGAGAAGAGGACAAGGCGCTCGTTCGCCCCCGCCATGGTTGCTCGCCTCTGGAACCACCTCCTCGACATCTCCTCTGCGCCCATGGGCCTCGACGCCCTTGTTGTTGTTGCTACTAGACCACCACGGCGCCATCTTGGAGACCATGGCCACCACCGAGACCTCCCGGAACCGTCAAGACGTGCACACGGAGACCCTGGATTCGACAAGGCCCTCACGGTGACCCTGAACAGCTATGGGACATGCACGACTTCGAACCATGTACCACGTCGAACATGTACGGCTACACAACGAACCGCCAAGACCCAGAACGACTACCGCCGCCGAAGTCCGCGAGTACCACTACGTTTGCCATGTACATCTACACCAAGACCGGACCGACAAGTACCGTGAGAACGTTTGTACCTCTACCATCGCCGTGGATCCGACAAGTACCCCTACAACAAGTGTACCTCTACCGTTGTCTTCGAAATCACTAAGAACGTCAAGTACCCCTCCGAGATGACAAGACCGACAAGTTCGAATGACCCCAAGTACCTCTTCGAAATGACCGAGTACCATTACCGTCCGACGCTCGAACGACTACAAGCCGAAACGTCAAGTTCCTCGAAGAACCATGTGCGTCTATCGTTTCTCGTGGATTCACCTAAGTACCATGATATGGACGACCCTACAAGTTCAACTACAGTTGACGTGAACAACTACCGTTGCCACAAGAACGACTAGTTCCCACAACGAACCATGAACAACTACTTCCTCTACCATCGCCGAGTACCACTACTTCCCACGATGATCGTGAACGACTACACCGCTTGACCCGAACCACTCCGATAACGCACGCTTTGAAGGTATAACCCCGAGACGACCGCCCGGGAACGAATGCTTGTGATGTATGAGATGCTCGTACTTGCTCCGTGCTCGAATTGTCAGTGCACGTTGCCCCTCTTTTGCCTTGTCACCGTCGTCGACCCGTGGGAACCCGGTTACCGGGATCACCCCACCTTCTATCGCATGTCATGCTCCCGTCATTTTTCCTTTTGTACCAGTATCTCCATAAGATACTGGAAACGATATGTTGCCGTGGCATCATTTTCGAATTCGTTGTCGTGGCACCCCTTTCGTTTCCGTCACGATGACAAAATGCTTCATAATGCTCTTGTCAACTTTTAATAAAAATTGCATAAACTTGAACATGTCATCCGCATCATGTTAACAACTTTAAAATGTTTGGATTGTTGTTGCAATAAATTACTAAGGCATATGGGGATTTACCGGATTCGTTATTTGTTATATCCGGCCCCATTTAAATTGTTTAGATGATGTAGTTTTGTTATGTTTCACCTTTTGACATGTTTAACAACATTTAATATTGGTGGGTACATAAACAAGATCGAACTAAATAATCAAATGTGGTGTTCCGTCAATATGCAACTCGTTGCATATTGAGCTCCACTTAATTTGTAGTGTTGATTGTTGCACTTCGCCATGCCATGCATCATACTTGATTGTGCATCATGTCATGTTTATGTGATGGTTGCTTTACTTTGTTGTTTGCTTACTTTCCGGTGTACTTCTTCTCGGTAATCCGGTAACGTTGCATTTGTGAGGATCTGTTGGCTACGTCCGTTTGTCTTCTTCCTGGACTCGTTCTTCTTCCTTGCGGAATGCACAGACGTATGCGCCAAGAGGGAACGTTCCTATGGCCCGACAAGGACGTCGGTTCCTCTGAGTGGGGGTGTATGTGATAGCCTGGCTTATTAGGGATGATAGACTACTCATATCTATAAGGAATTCCTTCTTTTCCGGGAGCCCACTCGGACAGAACTCCAAAGTTAAGCATTCTCAGCTTGGAGTAGTTTCAGGATGGGTGACCGACCGGGAAGTTACTCCCGGGTGCGCATGAGTGAGGACAAAGTGCGCAGAAAAGACTAGTATTGATCTGTGGGGCCAGTCTAGATCCCGCCAGGAGTAACGACCATCGGCGGGTGTGTCCGGGGCATTACATTCAGAGTGTAGTTCAAAAGTGAGATTGGTCTGAAGTTACTTGGATATGCAGCATCATCTCTCTTAGGGATCAGAGTAATAAAAGAATAATTGATACTCTGAAGATTGACTCTACCCTGGTGAAGGTCATCAATAAGTCTGTAGAAATCAGGTGCCACAGTGACCCAACCAGATTTGAGAAAAACTGCATGGAATCCATCAGGGCCAGGTGCTTTATCAGTAGGCATCTTCTTCAGAATTGGGGGTGCTTGAGCCAGAAATTCTCAAATCTGAAGATTTGAGATCTAGGAATGCTGGTGCCCACTTTGATAACAATGGGGATGTGATCTGAGGTGGTTTTATCAAGTGGGATGGCTTGAGTGGAAGGAAACATGAGAGTCCATGCTTCAGAGGTAAAAAAAACAATCCAGCTTTTCCAAGAGTGGGGCATCTTGCATATTGCTCCAGGTGAATTTTCTGCCTTTTAGTGGAATTTCAGCCAATGCTTGATTACTTATAGCTTCATTGAATAAGAGCATGTCATTCACACTACCACCATTTCTGTTTCTGTTGTGAGGGTATCTAATGTAATTAAAGTCCCCCATGACGAGCTAATTTACATCATCTCCCACTTGATAGTTTTTAAATCAATCCAGAAAATCAATCATTGCTTCTTGTTGACAGGGGCCATAGATATTTGTGAGCTTCCAATTAGTCCCAGATAGTTTACAAGTAAAATGGATGGTCACGGAGAAATCATTTTGATGAATCAACAGCCTAGAAAACAAATTATCATTCCATGCAATCAACAATCCTCCAGAAGCACCACTGGATGGGAGGAATTCAAATTTAGAAATGTTCTTGGGACAGAAATTTCTAAGATAAGTAGTGTCGAAATGTTCTCTCTTGGTTTCTTGGAGGCAAATGATGGAGCAAGCAGATTCAACAATTTTGTTAGATAGAGCATCCCATTTCTTAGGGTCATTGATGCCCCTAATGTTCCAGTTTAAGATATTCCAGTTTCTCTGCATGAGGATAACAGATAATTAGAGGGAGGAGGGCAAGAGACTGATACTTGATAATGCTAAAACAACACTTATAGTTTAGAGTCATCAGAACAGAAACAAAGACACATCATGCATCAATCCAGAGAAACATAGTCCACTGATAACTGTAATAACCAGTCTGCCCCACAACCAAAAGGGCCCAGTCAAACACCACATAGCCAAGTAGTCTCATTACATCTAATTCTAATACTAAGATAGGAGCTAGAAACATAGAGCTAGCTATTTGGAATTCTTCCCACCAGTGGCCCCCTCCTTGGTCTTGCTGGCACCTTCCTTTGGCTTGGTGCCCACCTTGGGCTTCTTTATCTTGGTTGCAAGTTTGTCTTCTGTGGTATCTTGAGCATTGACCTTGCAATAAGAAGTGTTCAGATTCTTAATAATCTTAGCAGGTAATGGGGGTGGGAAGGAATGACATGCCAGACAACCTTTATCCATACAAACTGATTTCTTGTAGCCTTTATTGATCTGTTGTAATCTACAGCTCCTTCTTACCTCAGTTTCCACCAAGGGTCCCTTGTCCTTTCCCTTCCTGGTGTGATGCATAGCAGATGTGGATGAGGAAGCGATTTCTTGTGACCCACCCAGAGTGTTAGGGGTGTTCTCCTGACCCCGAGAGGTATCCAAATAATCAGTCAGATTTTTGTTGACAGGGCATGTAGAAGGCAAGGCAAAAGGCAAGCAGATTGCCTCCTCCTTGTTTTGAGAGATAATATCCCAGACTTTAGAATTGATGAATTGTTTGGCCCAATCAAACTTATCTGGAGAAAGGAAAGTAACAGACAGAAAATTAACCCAGTCTACAGGTACCTGGATGATATTCTTACTGTTCTCCTTAGGAGCAAAATGCCTGGACCAGATCTGAGCTCCTTCTGCTCCAAGGTACTTCTCCTCATCTTTGATTGCCTTCCCTTGCTCTTCAATAGGGATCAGTCCTTTCCCTGTGTCATCATCAACAACAGACTTGAACATAGGAACAGGGAAACCTGGAGGGGCAGAATCTACAGAGGAAGAGGATTCACCTTCGCCTTCAGCAAAAACCAGTGGATCAACTGCCTTGGGATAAAATTCACGTTCTGGAGGTTCAATTTGTTGCATGTCAAGGGGAGGAATCTCACTTGCAGATTGCCCAAATGTTCAGATTTCTCCATATTGATGATATTGTCAGCCTGTGTCTGTAAATACTGAGGAGTGGGCTCAAATTGAGTAGGCATCTTTGCACCAGGTGTAACTGTGGGTTTGCTTAGCTCAACAGTGGTGGCATTGACAACTTCTTGCTTGATTCTGGGAAGTAATGAGCATTCAAACTGCATAGGATCAACCGGAGGTAGAGAAATGCCCTCTGAAGCTACATTCAGAATAGCAGTGAGATTCGGATCTTCATGGATTAAATCTGCTTGCCTCCTCATATCTTGAGTGACCACTTGAGGAACCTCCTGAGCCAAAATGGGCTCAATAGGCAACACTGGCCCAATAGGCTCCATCTGTCCTATGGGCCCAATCATCTCTACAGGCCCATCAGTTCCAATATCTGCATTTAAATCTGGAAGTATGGGTGGATGTGGCGCCAAAGGTCCAACAAAAGAATTAGCAGTTTCAGCACTATGGTTTGGTGGTTCCACAGACTCAGTAACATTGCTGTTAGGCACTTGCTGATCAAATTGTACATCCATAGGCTCCATCAGTTCATTCATATTCAAAAATTCCCCAACATGCAACTCATGGTCAACAAGTTCTTGTTCTGCTGGCATGCGTGGCCCCAACCAGGCAGTTCCTCCAAATCCTCCTCCTCAACAACTGGAATACCCAATTGGAGGTCTAAGAGCGGATTCTGATCTTGATTATGCAATGCTTCTTGTTCATGAAACTGGAGTGGACCAAGAAAATGATTGTGCTGATTCTGGTGGAAATGAGGGATGGCTGGGACAGGGTGCAGATTTCCATGGGGAGGGATCGGGTCTTCATCAGGTGCCTCCCTGCCTAACAGAGTGTCTTGAAGAATGACCACAGGAATAGAGAGAGTAGCTGAATCATCTCCTTCCACAATAGCAATGCTTGTAGGAATATCCCTAAGTTCTTTCACCTTGATCTTGACCATAAGATTAGCTCTGGTGCTCTTGTTCCTATCCCACATAAAAAACTTGCCAAATTTACATACCGCATTATTTGATTTCATGGAAAACCACACAGAAGAATCCATACTTCTCTGCTGAGATTCAGCTTGCGCCAGTTCAGTCCTTGGTTGTGCTTTTCAAAGATGACATGCACATCTGTAAAAGGATGTGGACTATGGTTGACTAACTCATCTCGGTCAAACACACTATTGAGCTTGATGTATGCTTGGCCAAAAGGGCATGGCGAGATCTCAGAAAACCCCAGGTGTTTAACATCAGTGAGAAAGTTAGTCAGTACCTCCCGAACAGTGGCGAACTGCACCGGAAGATTGGGCATCGGAACGATGGATGCGATAGCCCATTCTTCATGCACCGCCGGGACGGCTCTCGTCAAGATCCGAATGCGAGCTGGCCGGCCAGCAACGTCGACACGGTGGTGACCAGCCGGGATGAAGGGGCTCGGGTCGAAAGGGAAGGTTGCCATGGATTGAGTGACTGCGGCAGCGGGAGGGCGAGGAGCGAGGCGAAGAGAAGGGGATTGAGCTCTATCTTGAATAATCGCTTCTCTCAATCTTTGGGCTATGGAAACCGGGGAAGGGTTGTAATGGCAGATGCCTTCACCGACGTATATCGAGGCATCTCCTCTGTTTCCTTGGTTGGCAGAGGCAATGACTACCCCTCCCACTGGCTGATTAGTCTCAATCACGGCAACAGTGCAGATTTGCCTCGGAATCACTAGATTCGGTGTCGCTTGGGCCATGGGCTGAGAGACCGAGCTTGGGTTGGGCTGCTTAGAGAAAAAACAGTCCCGAGCAATGTGACCCCACCTCTTGCATGCTCTACACTTAATTATGTTCGTGCAGTTGGGCCGAAGATGGCCATGCAGGAGACATCAGACGCATTAAAGCCCATTAAGAGTGGTTTGAATGGGTGGATTACCCGCCCCGGAGTTATTGCCCTGAAATGGCTCCTGTTGACGATTTCAGATCGAAGATTGGGATCTATGGTGATCTTGTGGATGATCTAGCAGACGAGTTGGGGCGGATGCATGGGGAACAAAAGTGGTGGGAGATCTAAGAGCTTGTAGGTAAGATTTCCTAGGGTGGTTGCGAAAGACGTGAGTCCATTCATCCTCCTTCTCTTGGAGATATTGATCGAGTTCCCAGCAATAATTTGGGCCCCCAGAGCCCCAAAGGAGGAAGTTAACATTAAGATTAGGTAGAGAGATGTTACCTCATTTGATGATTGAGAAACCCACTTCCTTAGATGAGACCGAGAACCGGAAAGACCAATTTTTTAATAGTTGGACCTTGAATAGAGAAGCACGGCCTCCTAAACAAGATAGAAGGATAGTGGATACAGATTCCACCGTGAGTCTGATCTTCGATCGGGTGAACTCTACAACAAGAACAAATTCCCCCAAATCTTTACCTTCTTCATAGTTGATTGGCACCCCCCATTTCCTCCACACTTTAGCCACGAAATCTTGTCCTTTGTCGAAATTCAAGCTGGCGAGAGCCATCAGATCGATCTATGGTGGCCATCGCGTCCGGAGTGGAGTACGGTGCAACGTTGGTCGATGTCGCCCCGACCGGGTGGCCGGCCGGCGATGGGCGGAGGGGCTAGGCGGAGGGGCTAGGTGGAGGGGCTCTCACTTGCGGATTCTTGGAATGGAAGGACAAAGAGTGGCCAGATAGCATGAAGAGAGATCTCATTCCAATATGGAATTTGTTTGATAAGTAGAAAAGTGCCAGATCTGCAGACAAGCTTGAGAGCACCAGAGACTACATTAAGCTTGTCACACGGAAGCGGACACACCAAGCATCTATGCATAAGAAACTACAAAATGAGGTTGGCAACGTGCAGGACGAGTTAAAGACAACTTGACAAAAGCTGGGTGATGCAAAACATGAGTTGATCCAACTTAAGTCAGAATTACATCTGAAGAACCTGGCCATGATGACAGCCATCAACATGCACAAGGTGTTGTGAGTTAAGGCCGAGAAGGAGAGGGATAAGCTAAAGGACGAGAAGCACGATCTTGGGAAGCAACTTGCGCAACTGGTCACAGAAGAGTCTGTTGCAAGGGGAAAGGTTACGAAGATTACAAAAATTTGTGGCATAGGCTAGGCCTTTCCCTCTACAAACTCTTGAAATCGTAATAATGGAAGGAAACATGGCTGACCGTGCTACCAGTTCACAGAAGTTGGAATGTGCAAAGGAAGCATGAATTTAACATTCCTACACTCATAACAGCGCGGCCACAATTTACTCATCACAAACACGTCGGATTCTCTTGAGCTTCTCCTTGTTTTGTTCCCCTGATTTCATGAGGCCGTTGATTACGTACTCAAGCTTCTTCTTCTCGGCCCTCAACTCCTGTACTTTGTTCTTCAATGCGTACATACTTTCGCGTAACTTATGCAGCTCTTCCGACTCAATAGCTTCTCTATGTTTTGATTCACTTAGCTTCTCCACATCAGCTTGCAGCTTAGTCAGTACAATTTGCATTTGTCTATTCTCTTTCGCGAACGAAGAATTCCATTGTTCCTACAACTCCTTCTCCTTCCTTGTAACGTCCAGAATGTGTGTGTAACCGCCCCGCAACTCATTAATGGCCTTTTTAAAATTGGAAGGCCATGATTTATCATCCAACTTTGCAACGTCCCGACGATCATTGTTCTGTGTCATAATGATGTAGGGATTGTAATACAAAGCAAAGCATTGTGCAACTTGTATTCTAAGTTGTAAATGACAAGACTATGGCAATGAGGTGGACTCACATGAACCATTGAAGCACCACCGTATGTGTGCCTATGGTACCCGGTTTGGATTGGATGCATCACATTCGCATGGCGTCCCAATTCCCATTCCATGGATGAGTCATCATGGATCTACGATAGATCAGATGAAACATCAAATTAGAGTAGGCTCTGCCTCTATCTTGCAATGTTGCTTACACTTGTACAGAAATAACGTGACGTGTTCACCTCGATGTTGCGCGCTTCATCACCGCTGCTACTATCTCCATTATTCCACGAAACCATGTTCGATCCGTATAGCCACTGGACGAGGCAGTAGGGGCTTGAAGCGTGAGTATGTGTTTCTATGAGTGAATTGGTGGGTGGATGGGAGCGGGTGGGAAGGTGTGACACCCGGATAATCAAGCTACAGTAATCCCCTCTTAATGATGCCATGTCATTGCAGTAATTTGCTAAACCTCACTTTGATCCAAACATGATTCAAATTAAATTTAAAATAAAGTCAAACTATTATTTCTTCAAACGGTAAAACAAAAATGTTTGGTGGGTTGCAAATATTCACTAACAATTTGTCATGAAATAATAACATTTTTCAAAATATAAAATTGCCCCTGGATATTAAAATAGTGGACCAACAACACCTTTTTATCCCATTTAAAAATAAACTCAAACTTAATAAATTATTTTGAACCCAAACTTGTTATGGCAGTGCACAATAATGCATGGTAATTCTATGGCAAGGTTTAACATGTTACAAAAATATTTTGATGCTAAAAGAAAATACAAAACAATAGCTAAATAAATAAACAAAAAGTAAATGGAAAAATACTAGTAAAGAGAAAAGAAACCTAATCTACTGGGCCCCTTGGCCCATTTAGCAAAAAAAGGCCCAACCGGCCAAAAGGCCCAACCGGCACCCCCACTTCCCTTATCTCCCCATCCCCAAAACCCTAGCCCCACTCGCCCATCCCACTCCCCACACACTCCCTCCCACTACCCGATCCCCTTCTGGATTGGGGCACGACCGCGTCGACCACGCCCCACGGCGCCCCAACGCCGGCGCCACCGCAACGACGCCACCCGGTCAGCACCGCCTACCGCCATCGCCCCCCCGGATCTGGATTGGGGCTCAACACAGCCCGCGCCACTGCCGACGTCGTCGTGGCCGCCGTGGATCCCGCCCCCGCCGCTCGACGACGTCGCCGAAGCCACCTCACCGGAGCTGCCTCCCCGTCTCCGCCTTCCTCGCCGGTCGTCCCCGTCCACCTCCTCGTCCCCCCGCTGCCCGAACCCCTGCAGCACCCCTGTGAGCACGCGCCCTCCTCCCCTCCCCTCTTCCCCTGTCACCGCGCGCCCGAGCCGTCCCCCCGCCGTCGCCTCGCCATGCACGGCTGCCCCACCCC
>NC_041388.1:204661092-204695080 GCF_002162155.2 Triticum dicoccoides | reverse complement strand
GGCGCCCCGCCCGCGCGGCCCAGCTTTGCCCGCCGCTGCGCTGCTCGCCGCTAGCCCCCGCACGCATCACCGCCTCTGACCGGGCCTCTGGCGCCCCGCGCACATGCCATCGCGCCCCCCTCAGCTCCGGCCGGCCTCGCCGCGCTGCCCTGCACCAGCCACGGTCGCTGGTGCTGGACCACACGCCGTCCCCTTCCCCCTGTCCGCGTGCTAAGGCGCCCGGCGCACGCGCCTGCACGATCGGGGCGAAGCCCCGGTTAGCCCGGCGCCCATTAAGGCCCTGACTCTATGACACGAGGGGCCCACACCCTAGAACGTTTCCATAAAAAAGAATAAAAAAATATAATAAAAATAAAATTAATTAATTAATTGAAGAGTTAATTAACTTAATTAATTTTGATTAATTAAACTAAACAACTAATTAAACTAATTAACCTGTTTAATTAGTCTTAGTCAATGATAGTAGGACCCATGTGTCAGTTTGACCTAGTCAACTAACTGGTTGACTGCTGACGTCGTGCTGACGTCATGCTGATGTCATAAATGTATTTTAGTACTAAATTAATTCTGTTAATTCTAGAAAATGATTTAAAACTTTAAAAATTAATATAAAATAAACCATAGCTCGGATGGAAAAACTTTGTACATGAATGTTGCTCACAACGACGAGATGAATCCGATTACGCAGCCCGTTAGTCCGCCACACATCCCTAGCATGGCAAACACGCAACTTTCCCCTTCCGGTTCATCTATCCAAAAACGCGAAACACCGGGAATACTTTCCCGGATGTTTTCCCCCTTCACCGGTACCACCTCGTACCGCGTTAGGGCACCCCTAGCACCGATACTTGTCATGTCATGCATCACTATGCATCTGTTTGCTTAATATTTATTGTTTCTTCCCCATCTTCTCTCGCTAGACACCGAGATCGATGCTGCTGCTACCCAGTAGGACTACGGTGTTGACGACGCCTCTCTCTTGCCAGAGCAACCAGGCAAGCCCCCCCTTTGATCACCAGATATCGCCTACTCTTCTCTTTACTTCTTGCATTAGAGTAGTGTAGCATGTTACTGCTTTCCGTTAATCCTATCCTGATGCATAGCCTGTCCTTGCTACCACTATTGTTACCTTTACCTGCAATCCTCATGTTTAGAATAGGATGCTAGTTTATCATCAGTGGCCCTACATTCTTGTCCGTCTGCCATGCTATACTATCGGGCCGTGATCACTCGGGAGGTGATCACGGGTATGATACATGTGATGACTAAAGTCGGTTTGGCTCGAGGAGTACCGTGGTTGATTCACGAATTGGGGGCTGGAAGGACATACTTTCCCAACGGCCCTCTGTGTGGTTCTTTGTGGCGAAGCGACAGGGCAGGTTGAGACCACCTAGGAGAGAGGTGGGCCTGGCCCTGGTCGGCGTTCGCGGTTATTTCCGGACAACACGTTTAACGAGATCTTGGTATTTGATCTGAGTCTAGCCACTGGCCTATACGCACTAATCATCTACGCGGGGACAGTTATGGGCACTCGAGGTCGTGGTATCAGCCGAAGCCTTCATGACGTCAGCGATTGAGTGGCGCGCGCCGGGTTGGACTGGAACGCCTACTCTTGTATAAGGGAGGCTAGGTCTGTTCATCGGCCGCGTATGCAACGTGCAGGTGTGCAATGGGCGATGGGCCCAGACCCCTGCGCCATAGGATTTAGACCGGCGTGCTGCCTCTCTAATGTGCCTAGGTAGGCTGCGACATGTTGATCTTCCGAGGCCGGGCATGACCCAGGAAAGTGTGTCCGGACAAAGGGGATCGAGTGTGTTGGGAAATGTGGAGCACCCTGTAGGGAAGTTGATCTATTCGAATAGCCGTGTCACTCGGTAAAAGGACGACCCGAAGTTGTACCTTAACCTTATGACAACTAGAACCGGATACTTAATAAAACACACCCTTCCAAGTGCCAGATACAACCGGTGATCGCTCTCTCACAGGGCGACGAGGGGAGGATCATCGGTTAGGATTATGCTACGCGATGCTACTTGGTGGACTTACCATCTACTCTCTTCTTCATGCTGCAAGATGGAGGTGGCCAGAAGTGTAGTCTTTGATAGGACTAGCTATCCCCCTCTTATTCCGGCATTCTGCAGTTCAGTCCACATATGATACCCCTTTTCCATTTGATACCAATGCATACATATGTAGTGTAGCTCCTTGCTTGCGAGTACTTTGGATGAGTATTCATGGTTGCTTTTCTCCCCCTTTTCCCCCTTCCTATATCCGATTGCTGCGACCAGAAGTTGGAGTCCAGGAGCCAGACACCACCGTTGATGACGACTACTACTACTCGGGACCTGCCTACTACTACGTGTAGCCCGCTGACGACGACCAAGGAGTAGTTTAGGAGGATCCCAGGCAAGAGGCTTGCGCCTCTTTCGATCTGTATCCCAGTTTGTGCTAGCCTTCTTAACACAAACTTGTTTAACTTATGTCTGTACTCAGATATTGTTGCTTCCGCTGACCCGTCTATGATCGAGCTCTTGTATTCGAGCCCTCGAGGCCCCTGGCTTGTAATATGATGCTTGTATGACTTATTTTATTTGTAGAGTTGTGTTGTGATATCTTCCCGTGAGTCCGTGATCTTGATCGTACATGTTTGCGTGTATGATTAGTGTACGATTGAATCGGGGGCGTCACAAGTTGGTATCAGAGCCGACTGCCTATAGGAATCCCCCTTTCCAACTCCTTGGCCGAAGTCGAGTCTAGTCATTGAAAAACTTTTACTAACATGGCCGTGTGTCTTACGAACCCACGTCGCCATTGGGTAGTGTTAAGGTCTTTTATTCCTCGACCTATACTCTGGGACTCTAATCTCTCCCCTATTCGGGTTAAATGATTTTGCTAAAAGGACTAACTTTAGGTTCTCGTAAATACTTTCTCCCGGAGAGCCCCTCACTCCAGATGATCGCTTGCTGCACCAGAAGATTTCGAAGATACTCTCCGAGGTTTTCCCGAGACCCTTGTGCCCACCGACTTTACAATCCCGTACCACCGATATACCCTTATGGATAACTGCCTACAATTTTCGTTCATACCTTCATTCTCGGTTGCTCTTGTTATTACGAGATGCCCTAAATTGCTCTCCGTTGTTCCGAAAATCCTTTAAGCTTACTGCCTTGCAGATCTTTACCACATGAATACCCCTATTGAAAATTCCTCGCACTTATTGAGTATCCGTTCATCCGTAGTTGTACGTATACTTCATAAGATGCTCTGAAATACTATCCGACCTTCTGAGCATCCTCTTCGAACTATTCTCTGCAAATACTTGTATGCTTACATTATGGATGCTCCCATATCACTAGCAATATTCACTAGTACCTTTTGACACTGTCATTTTGATCCTACTAATTCAACATGTGTGCGAATGCACACAATCATCAATCGACCCTACTAAATTATCTTTCCGGTTTAGACGTCATTTTGAACATGAGCTGGTTCTCGACCAAACAAATTGCCGTCGATTGTACCTCTAAGACTATTCAACTTATCCATCCCTATTCAGAGCATTGCTTCTGATCCCTTGACTTAGAATCATAATTCCTGTGCAATTGAGCTTTGAGTTAGTCAGTTGTTTCTATCATTTGATCCCCTTGCATTCTTTCTTCTTCTGGTAGAGTACCGATGCTCACATCAGGTCCCTTGTGGACCACCAGACCCTTTGTCGGATTTTATCCAACAACGTCCTTCATATTCAATAAGCTTGTGAGCCCTTCCTTGGATACATAATGCCTTTGGTAAATTGTATCCTCTGCTTTCTCAAGCATGCTCTACTATCGAGCTTGTGTTATTTACTCCTGAAGTTTGTGGTATATGTTTCTACAATGCCCCGATGGGCTGAACCGATGCCTTCCTTAATCTGTGTGAACCCAAAAGATTTCACGGGTCATACTTATCTGGTATTGCACCAAGTAAAACATTCAACAACTATTGTCATTTTCGAAAAAGTGAGAGGTGAATGGAAGCTTGTACATTGAAGAAGTGGGAGTCGACCTTGAACTTTGTGTTCATGCCCATGGACACGATGTAGATCCTATCATGGTAGCTTCTTGTAATAATAACTATTTCCTTGATATTATATCCTTTGGTATCGATGAATTGATCCTTCGCAATCGTGGTTCCGACCATATGTTCTTCTTGGATCCCATTTCTCGGACAAGTTGAAGTACTTGTCTTCTGCAAAGCAATACCCCAGTCCAACCTCTACTTTGATCTGTCTTCGAGTATTACCCCCTGGTATCTCGAGATTATCTTGGAACTGCATAACTTCCTATGAGTTCTTCATCAAGTACTACCTTCTCACTGATCACAATTTTTCATGGTCTCTGAGTTATTAAACACTCAAGAACACCGATAACTGAACCGAGTCCGCACTACGGTTCAACAACTCTTAGTAATCTTCTTTAAGTACGAGTTTATACCCGATCACGCCATTCCTAGCCTGTTTGGATATATCATTGTCTTGATGATTTTAACTATGCTACCTGGTCCTTATTCCCGGAGCACCACTTTCGATGATGAGCTAAGCTTACGTCGATTTTCCTCGTCATATCATTTCGCCTTGAATAGCAAGCTTGATTTTGAGTTTGTGTCGTACTCGTGGTTCAAATAACCTTTCACTTCATCATTCGTTTGACTTGATGTCATCATCGATCGATTACATCTTCATGAAATCTCTCGACAAAATTTGTCATGATCATCATGAACATTTTGAATCTTTCCAGAATACCAATCGAATTCATGATGATAAGTACCACCCTCACCCCTTGGTAATATGAGTTACCATTGACAACATCCTTACCTTCCTTCCGTCACAAACTTATTCCTGTTATGGATGCAACTTGCTATCTAGCTTGTAATAAGTTCTACCTTGGAGTATTACCATCTTATATATCAATGATGCTTCTCGCCATCACCATTCTTTTCTTCGCCCTGTGTTGAGTGAACTCTGTTGTGGGAATTTGATATCTCTAGCAACCCTATTGTTTTGAAGTGAATGGCCGATAGTTTCGTTATCGAATCACCATTCTAACTTTGAACGTCCTACTTGGTCCATATTTCTAGGTGCATTTTCATTCAATAATTAATTGTGGAAATCCATCCTTAGGAAATCTTGATGAATTGTCGCTGAGTTCATCAGCCACCTCCTCATCCTCTCCTTGGTTTACCAATGAAATCTTGTTTTGGAACTCGCTTCCATAGTTCATTGCCCGAGAATCTTATAATGTCATCTCGTCAATTGTGCTACACCTTTTCTTCTCAGGCATCCTATGTTGGAGGTATCCTGACACCGGTCGGATCCGAACCTCGGTCAGATCTGATGGTTGGAACTGTGTCCAAGAGTCATAACTTTGGTCTTTAAATGACCTGATAAGGTGATGTCATGCCTAGCACACCTGACCAGAGGACCTAGTGTTATAGTTTCCTTTTTAACAAGGTTAACCATTTTTCCATGAGGAAATTGAATGCCTTGTTTAATAAGTTATCCTGATGGATCCTTCGTGTATCCGAAGTCTGATCTTCACTTGATGACCATGTCAATGCTATCTCGAAGCATGTCTATGTTACTCCGATTTTCAAAAAGAACATTTGAAGCCCAATGCTAAATGTTTCCTACTCAACTATCCAAACACCGCGCTATGGGTAAAGTCATGAAATTTCTCTCCCGTTTCCTAAAGGGTTTTCTACATTATATCCCGTCATGGATATCATGCTCTGTTTGTCCTTGGGAAGGATATACCCCTGAAGAATGTGTTTAAACACATTTTCCTTTCCTTTGTTCTATTTAATCTGATGATCACCTTTTCCTTTCCATTGTTTTGTTTAACCTTTCTGGTGATCTATATGATCTAAGCAGTAATATTCTTCTGCTTAAGTAAACACCTAGGTGTACAATCGTGACGGTAAGACCCTGTTACTATTGTTGATGACATTCTGGTAACCACCGATGGACGAGAACTTTGCCTATTGGTCCGCCTCATTCAACGAGCAAGAGAATGGTTCTCTTCGTCCCTCGCCCTTGGTACCGATGTTGTTTTCGACATAACTGGCGGGCTACCCTCTGACATGCCTTGTTATCATGACCGTGCAAGATGTCACCACTCCTTCTACCTTTATCCCGTATGGTGGGCCCATAACCCACAGTTTCATAGGATCGAAACCTGACTCTCCTATACAACCCTGTTTCTAATGGTTATCCCCCATGCTTGGCTTCTGAAAGCACAAGTGCTCCCTAGGTGGTTTTGATAATTGATGACAACATATCTCTTGTTGGACTAACATTTCTATCTAGCATGTTTCAGGTAAGTTCAACAATGGAGTGGCATGGACTAAAGGTTGTGGGAACTCCTTCAAGATGCTAAGGACAAAGGATTGGCTAAAGCTTCAAGCTCAAGACCCTTCATTTTACATTTTAGTGATCCAAGATCACATTGAGTCCATAGGCAAAGCCAATACTATCAAGGAGGGATGAGGTGTGGCTTAATGAGCCTCTTGCTTCATGTGCTTAATGATATGCTCCAAAATCCTCAGCTACTTTCCCACTTCCACATATGACCTAAAACCCTAAGCCAAACTCGGTCCTACCGATTCCTCCTATCCGGCGCCACCGAGTTTCACTTGTCATTAGCCACTGCCAAACCCTAGCAATTCGGTCCTAACGATAAGGATCTCGGTCTCACCGAGATGGGATTGCAAACTCTCTGTTACCTATTGCAATATTCTCGGTCCCACCGAGATATGCAATCGGTCCCACCGAGATTGCAATGTAAACTCAGTGTTTCCCCTTTGTAACTTTTCGGTCTCACCGAGTTCCACTTGGTCTCACCGAAAGAGCAAATCGGTCCCACCGAGTTTGCCTGACCAACTCTCTGGTTAGCTAATTACCAAATTCGGTCCCACCGAGTTTGTGTAATCGGTCTCACCGAGATTATGTTATGCCCAAACCCTAACCGAATCGGTCCTACCGAGTTGCATGTCAGTCCCATCGAAATTCCTAACGGTCACTAGGTTTACTATTTCGGTCAGACCGAGTTTTCTGATTCGGTCCCACTGAGATTGGTAAATTGTGTGTAACGGTTGGATTTTGTGTGGAGGCTATACATACCCCTCCACCTCTTTCTCATTTAGTGAGAGAGCCATCAGAACACACACACCATTCCAACTCATATGTTCTGAGAGAGAACCACCTACTTATGTGTTGAGACCAAGACATTCCATTCCTACCATATGAATCTTGATCTCTAGCCTTCCCAAGTTGCTTTCCACTCTAATGTTCTTTCCACCAAATCCAAATCCTATGAGAGAGAGTTGAGTGTTGGGGAGACTATCATTTGAAGCACAAGAGCAAGGAGTTCATTACCTACACACCATTTGTTACTTCTTGGAGAGTGGTGTCTCCTAGATTGGCTAGGTGTCACTTGGGAGCCTCCGACAAGATTGTGGAGTTGAACCAAGGAGTTTGTAAGGGCAAGGAGATCGCCTACTTCGTGAAGATCTACCGCTAGTGAGGCAAGTCCTTCGTGGGCGATGGCCATGGTGGGATAGACAAGGTTGCTTCTTCGTGGACCCTTTGTGGGTGGTTGCTTCTTCGTGGACCCTTCATGGGTGGAGCCCTTCGTGGACTCGCGCAACCATTTCCCTTGGGTGGAGCCCTGTGTGGACTCACGCAACCGTTACCCTTCGTGGGTTGAAGTCTCCATCAACGTGGATGTAGGATAGCACCACCTATCCGAACCACGGGAAAAACATCCGTGTCTCCAATTGCGTTTGATCTCTCCAAACCTTTCCCTTTACATTCTTGCTCTTTGCATGCTTGCTTGATATGTATTGTGTGTGCTGAAATTGTGACTAAACCCCCACTTAAACCGAAGAAGCTTAAAGATTGCAACTTTAGCACTAAGTGTCTAATCACCCCCCCTTTAGACACATCTACTTCTAGATCCTACAAGTGGTATCAGAGCTTTGGTCTCCATTGCCTTGGTTTAATCACCATTGGAGGAAGATGGATGTGTCTACTCTAGGGAGTCTTAGACATAGAGTGCCTATTCTTGATGGAAAGTATTTTCATGAGTGGAAAAATGAGATGCTTGTAATCTTCAATCAATATCATTTGAACAAGTATATTGCTAGCCCTTGTGCACCCCATATTGATCCCTTGCATCCTACCCTAGATGAAGATATTGACATGATTCGCAATCTTAGAACTATTGAGCTCATCATTAGAGGATTGCCCAACGATTTGATTGCTAGCTTGCCTACTCAAAATTGCGCCTACACTATATGGAAATTTCTTGAGGAACGGTTTCCCAATTACTCCTTGAAAACTTTGGATGAAATTCTCCATAAATCTATTGCCTTGAGTAAGATGAACTCTAGTGATCCTAGTTTTGGCAAATGTCTTCTTGAACTTGCCAATCTTAAGTATGCTAAAGGAGATGTTGGAATCATTAATGATATCATACTCAAAGCTATAAGAATTCATAAAAGTAACCACTTTGATCATTTATCTAATGAATTACCCTCTCTAGGAAATGATGAGTCACAAGATCATGATGAACATGAATATTATGATGATGATGATAGTGACTCCGATCTTGATAATGCAATGAGACATTTTGGTCTTATGGCAAATCTTCGGGGATATGAATCAGGAGGAAAGGAATGGGTCCTTGATAGTGGATGCACTGATCATATGACCGGAGATGAAGAGATGTTCCATGAACTTGCTGAAAACAACGGCCCTCGAAAATATGTCACCTTCGGTGATAATTCAAAGGGTAAAGTGGTTGGCCTTGGTAAGGTGGCCATCTCACATGATAGTTCCATTCAAAATGTCATGCTCGTTGAATCTCTTGGCTATAACTTACTTTCAGTATCTAGACTTGCTGATTTCGGTTTGAATGTCCTATTCACTGAGGTAGATTGCCAAGTATTTCGTCGAGACAATCATAAAATGGTCTTTACAGGTATGCGTAGAGGTGATCTTTACATTGTCGATTTCTCTAAAAAGGCACAACCTAAAACTTGCTTTGTTGCTAAATCCTCAAAAGGTTGGTTGTGGCATAGACGACTAGGTCACGTTGGCATGAGAAACCTTGACAATCTTATTAAAGGAAATCATATCCTTGGAGTTAACGATGTCATATTTGATAAGGATAGACTTTGCAGTGCTTGTCAAGCAGGTAAACAGGTTGGAGGAAGACATCCCGTGAAGAACATCATGACCACAAGGAGGCCACTCGAGCTGCTTCACATGGATCTTTTTGTTGCCAACGCCTACAAGAGTCTCGGTGGAAATTATTTTGGTCTAGTTATAGTTGATGATTTCTCAAGATTTACGTGGGTGTTCTTTCTTAATGACAAGTCGCAGGTCCAGAAGATCTTCAGAAACTTCGCTAGGAAGGCCCAAAATCAGTTTGATGTGAAGATCAAGAAGGTTCAGAGTGACAACGGAACGGAGTTCAAGAACGCAAATGTGGACACCTTTCTTGACGAAGAAGGGATTTCACATGAGTTCTCGGCTACGTACACACCTCAACAAAATGGAGTTGTTGAGAGGAAGAACCGGACGCTCATCGAAATGGCAAGAACGATGCTTGATGAATACAAGACGCCAAAGCACTTTTGGGCAGAAGCGGTTGAGACAGCTTGTCACGCAACAAATCGCTTATATCTTCACAAGCTACTCGGCAAGACGGCATACGAGCTCCTCACCGGTAACAAGCCTCAAGTTGGATACTTTCAAGTATTCGGCTCAAAGTGTTACATTCTTGATAAGCATCATCGTTCAAAGTTTGCTCCTAAATCTCATGAAGGTTTTCTACTTGGTTATGTCTCAAACTCTCACACTTACCGTGTCTACAACAATTTCACCCGAAAGGTTGAAGAGACGGTAGATGTGAAGTTTGATGAATCTAATGGCTCGCAAGTAGAGCAATTGCCAATTGATGTAGGAGACAAAGACCCTTCGGAAGCAATTCAAGACTTGTCCATTGGCAAAATTCGTCCAACGGAGGTGAAGGAGAGTACTTCATCCGTCCAAGTGGAAGCTTCTACTTCACAACAAGGTGAACCAAGAATCGACACGGAAGCATCCACAAGTGGGACACACCAAGATGAAGAAAACGAGGAAGTACGTCAAGATGAACATCAACAACCTCCTTCTCCACCACGACAAGAGAACGACGACGTCAACAATGAAGAAGGCCAAGAAGAAGAACAATATGAAGAAGATGTTCAACGAAGACCCAAGCAAAAGCTCTGACGAGTTCGAGCAAGAATTGCTAAAGATCATCCAGTCGAGCAAATCCTCAATGATATACAAACCGGGAGAATCACTCGCTCAAGAACTCGTTTAGCTAACTTTTGTGAAAACTATTCATTCATCTCTAGCATTGAACCAATGAAGGTTGAAGAAGCATTGGAAGATCCGGATTGGATCAACGCTATGCATGAAGAGCTACATAATTTTGAGAGAAACGAAGTTTGGACATTGGTTGAGAAGCCCGACAACAACCACAACATCATTGGTACCAAATGGGTGTTTCGCAACAAGCAAGATGAAGATGGACAAGTGGTCCGCAATAAAGCACGTCTCGTCGCCCAAGGATACACACAAGTCGAAGGTATGGACTATGGTCAGATGTATGCTCCCGTTGCTAGACTTGAGTCCATTCGCATCTTACTTGCCTATGCTAATCACCATAATATCACCTTGTACCAAATGGACATTAAAAGTGCCTTTCTAAATGGAGAAATAGAGGAGGAAGTTTATGTCAAACAACCTCCCGGCTTTGTCAATCCTAAGAAACCAAATCATGTTTACAAACTTCACAAAGCTCTTTATGGTCTTAAACAAGCTCCTAGAGCATGGTATAAATGCTTGACCAAGTTCCTTACTACAAGTGGTTTTGAAATTGGTAAAATTGATTCTACTCTTTTTACTAAAAAGGTTAATGGGGAACTATTTGTATGCCAAATTTATGTTGATGACATCATATTTGGTTTAACTAACCCTCTCTTTAGTGAAAAGTTTGGAAAGCTAATGTCAGAGAAGTTTGAGATGTCTATGATGAGAGAACTCAAATTCTTTCTCGGGTTGCAAATCAAGCAAACAAAGGAAGGTACATTTGTCTCTCAAACAAAGTACACCAAGGACTTATTCAAGAAGGTCAATATGCAAGAATGCAAAGGTATGTCTACACCCATGCCTACTAGTGGACATAATGATTTGACCAAAGATGGTGAACCTGTTGATCAAAAGGTTTATCGCTCTATGATTGGTTCATTGTTATACCTATGTGCTTCACGTCCCGATATTATGCTAAGTGTGTGCATGTGTGCACGATATCAAGCTGCTCCTAAAGATTGTCATCTTAAGGCTGTGAAAAGGATAATGAGATATTTAATCCATACACCAAATTTTGGCATTTGGTATCCTAAGAGGTCTTCTTTTGATCTTGTTGGCTATTCCGACTCAGATTATGCTGGAGACAAGGTTGATAGAAAGTCCACTTCGGGTACTTGTCAATTTCTTGGTAGATCTCTTGTGTCTTGGTCTTCCAAGAAACAAAACTCGGTATCCTTATCCACCGCCGAAGCGGAATACATTGCCGCTGGTTCATGTTGTGCTCAATTACTTTGGATGAGCCAAACTCTTAAAGATTATGGGATTTATGTGAAACATGTTCCACTGCTTTGTGACAATGAAAGTGCTATCAAAATTGGCCATAATCCTGTACAACATTCTCGAACTAAGCATATTGAAGTTCGCCATCATTTCATTCGAGATCATGTTGCTAAGGGTGACATCAATCTTAAGCATGTTCGCACCGATAAGCAATTAGCGGATATATTCACTAAACCGCTTGATGAGAAAGTGTTTTGCAGGTTGAGAGGAGAATTGAACATCATTGATGCTTCGAACTTGGAGTAGAAACTCCATTGGATACATGCAAGACATGAGCTTATAACTAATCCATGATGTATCTCTTATGATAACTATCTTATGTCTTGGATATATTTGCACCTTGCATTTTGTCTAACCCATGTAGGTGCTTGGTTGAATCTAATTCCACGAGATTGCGAATCACTCACATCTTGAGCAATCTCTACAAGACCAAGACTCTACACAATAGTGGTTGAAGACAAGGAGGCACAAAACCATTCAAACATATCCTTTGACAAATTCTATGTTAAGCTTCATGATTGTCATTTTTGGATACACAAGTGCTCTTCCTTGCAAGAACTAACCCATGTAGGTAGATGGACTCAAACTCCAAGTGGTGCTCCCAACTCTTGATGAACTACATCAACCCTGAGCACCCACAAGTTCAACTACATGAGCAAGAACCACATCACCACCCAAGGTATGTCATTCCATCTTAGAGAAGCTTTACTCCAAGACATGAGTCAAAGCAACTCAACAACATGTGAATACATCAAGATGCTTAAACGAAAAATGGTAACCCCATTGTGAGCTTAAACGATGAGTATGACCTATGATCAAGTGTCCTCACTTGACTCCTAAGTCAATATACTCTAACATAGGTGACTATGTCACCACCCAATTCTAGATGAAGTTCTCTTGTGTCCTTTTCTGAATTATTGCATTTGTTCCTTGCATATTTGTACTTCATCTAGAAACTTTCACTCTTTTCCTTTTCGTTCTTTTTCTGCATATTTCTGCATCAAATTCCTTGCAAATCTTTGTGAGATCTTACCTGACTAGTGAGCCGAGGTGACAAGTGTTTTTCTCTGTGATGAACTCGGTTTCACCGAATTTCCATTTTCGGTCCAACCGAATCCCTTCGGTACTACCGAAACATGCCACTCGGTGCCACCGATTTCACAACAGGAAAAACAGTTTGCCACATATTCTATATTTCTTCTGATCCAGCTCCAATCAATGAATCTTGTCCTCTACAAGCATCACAGTTTTATTCCCCGCTTTGTACTGAATCACAAGGACCAAACCTATTCGACGGATTCCAGGAAAAACCTTCTTGGAAATTTATGTCAAAGGGGGAGAGAGAGATCACATCAAAGCTTATCATCAGGGAGAGAGAGATCACATCAAAAGCTTATCACCTACAAAGGAGAAAGTACCAAGGGGGAGAGAATCACCTACAAAGGAGAAAGTACCAAGGGGGAGAGAATACTCAAGGATCCCATATATTAAGGGGGAGAAAGAAATCTCCAAGGGGGAGAGAATACTCAAGGATCCCAGATGCTTGAATTAAGTTCTATTCATATCTTTCAGCTCTGATTTTCTGTTTCCTATCTTCTCCCAATATCCCATGTACGATTCAGGGGGAGCAAGACACCTAAGGAAAAGAAATCAGTCAAATTCATTGCATATCTTTATTCTTGGGGACATGTTGAATTCAATGTGGTACTTTGTACTCACTCTCTACATGTCATCCCAGTCTTGGTATTCTTGTGGTTTCTTTTGTTTGCTCTGGCTAGTGGATGTACCTGTGTTATCTAACCTTGTTTGTGCAGGTTCATTCCATCCTAAGCCAACTCAAGACCACAAGGTAAGTATATGCATCAAAATCATGAGTATGAGGAATTCTTGCTTATGTACATACTGTTTGCAAGAAGGACTCGTGAGCATGAAGGTATTTTCCTTGATAATCTTTTGCTCTGATGCATATGGCCAAGATGCATGTAACACATTGCCTACTATGTCATGGTTATGCTCTCACATGCCTCTATATTTCATATTTACATGAGTGCATACATGTAGGGGGAGCCTATGCTCGTTACATGTCCTTCCAAAGCTTTACTTGCTGTTCTTTATATCTTTATCTAAAGCTTTGATGTATGTTGCCATCAATTACCAAAAAGGGGGAGATTGAAAGCACAAGTGCTCCCTAGGTGGTTTTGATAATTGATGACAACATATCTCTTGTTGGACTAACATTTCTATCTAGCATGTTTCAGGTAAGTTCAACAATGGAGTGGCATGGACTAAAGGTTGTGGGAACTCCTTCAAGATGCTAAGGACAAAGGATTGGCTAAAGCTTCAAGCTCAAGACCCTTCATTTTACATTTTAGCGATCCAAGATCACATTGAGTCCATAGGCAAAGCCAATACTATCAAGGAGGGATGAGGTGTGGCTTAATGAGCCTCTTGCTTCATGTGCTTAATGATATGCTCCAAAATCCTCAGCTACTTTCCCACTTCCACATATGACCTAAAACCCTAAGCCAAACTCGGTCCTACCGATTCCTCCTATCCGGCGCCACCGAGTTTCACTTGTCATTAGCCACTGCCAAACCCTAGCAATTCGGTCCTACCGATAAGGATCTTGGTCTCACCGAGATGGGATTGCAAACTCTCTGTTACCTATTGCAATATTCTCGGTCCCACCGAGATATGCAATCGGTCCCACCGAGATTGCAATGTAAACTCAGTGTTTCCCCTTTGTAACTTTTCGGTCTCACCGAGTTCCACTCGGTCTCACCGAAAGAGCAAATCGGTCCCACCGAGTTTGCCTGACCAACTCTCTGGTTAGCTAATTACCAAATTTGGTCCCACCGAGTTTGTGTAATCGGTCTCACCGAGATTACGTTATGCCCAAACCCTAACCGAATTGGTCCTACCGAGTTGCATGTCAGTCCCATCGAAATTCCTAACGGTCACTAGGTTTACTATTTCGGTCAGACCGAGTTTTCTGATTCGGTCCCACTGAGATTGGTAAATTGTGTGTAACGGTTGGATTTTGTGTGGAGGCTATACATACCCCTCCACCTCTTTCTCATTTAGTGAGAGAGCCATCAGAACACACACACCATTCCAACTCATATGTTCTGAGAGAGAACCACCTACTTATGTGTTGAGACCAAGACATTCCATTCCTACCATATGAATCTTGATCTCTAGCCTTCCCAAGTTGCTTTCCACTCAAATCTTCTTTCCACCAAATCCAAATCCTATGAGAGAGAGTTGAGTGTTGGGGAGACTATCATTTGAAGCACAAGAGCAAGGAGTTCATTACCTACACACCATTTGTTACTTCATGGAGAGTGGTGTCTCCTAGATTGGCTAGGTGTCACTTGGGAGCCTCTGACAAGATTGTGGAGTTGAACCAAGGAGTTTGTAAGGGCAAGGAGATCTCCTACTTCATGAAGATCTACCGCTAGTGAGGCAAGTCCTTCGTGGGCGATGGCCATGGTGGGATAGACAAGGTTGCTTCTTCGTGGACCCTTTGTGGGTGGTTGCTTCTTCGTGGACCCTTCGTGGGTGGAGCCCTTCGTGGACTCGCGCAACCGTTGCCCTTGGGTGGAGCCCTGTGTGGACTCACGCAACCGTTACCCTTCGTGGGTTGAAGTCTCCATCAACGTGGATGTAGGATAGCACCACCTACCCGAACCACGGGAAAAACATCTGTGTCTCCAATTGCGTTTGATCTCTCCAAACCTTTCCCTTTACATTCTTGCTCTTTGCATGCTTGCTTGATATGTATTGCGTGTGCTGAAATTGTGACTAAACCCCCACTTAAACCGAAGAAGCTTAAAGATTGCAACTTTAGCACTAAGTGTCTAATCACCCCCCTTTAGACACATCTACTTCTAGATCCTACAGCTTCGTATTCAATTCATGGGCCGCCTTCCTAGTGCTCTATTCTGGTATCAGACGTAATACTTACTCTCGCTACTCTGAACCCCTTTCTCATTCAGGTTCAGACTTCGAGCAACTATCTATCTGCTTCAAAATTCTTATTGTACCTTCGAACTTTACTCTTGATGTGTTTTAATTGTTCAACTCGAGAGGCACTCGTATGATCATTCATTGGTTAATCCTATATTATTACCCTTATAGCATTCTGTGGTTGCAAATCTGCCCCGTTACCTATTCGTAAGAACGATGGAACCCCCGAAGAAAGGATGAAGACTTCATAATGATGACCTGAAGCAGTGGAATGAAGACATCATTGTAATGGATTGAGCTCTTCGAGAAAAGCAACCAAGACCGAGGAGATTCGTTAGAATTACCTAACCAGACCGTTTCCCCCTTACTCCGGTCCTAAATCTTGGGACGAGATTTCTTGTAGTGGAGGAGAATTGTGACGCCCGGATAATCAAGCTACAGTAATCCCCTCTTAATGATGCCATGTCATTGCAGTAATTTGCTAAACCTCACTTTGATCCAAACCTGATTCAAATTAAATTTAAAATAAAGTCAAACTATTATTTCTTCAAACGGTAAAACAAAAATGTTTGGTGGGTTGCAAATATTCACTAACAATTTGTCATGAAATAATTAACATTTTTCAAAATATAAAATTGCCCCTGGATATTAAAACAGTGGACCAACAACACCTTTTTATCCCATTTAAAAATAAACTCAAACTTAATAAATTATTTTGAACCCAAACTTGTTGTGGCAGTGCACAATAATGCATAGTAATTATATGGCAAGGTTTAACATTTTACAAAAATATTTTGATGCTAAAAGAAAATACAAAACAATAGCTAAATAAATAAACAAAAAGTAAATGGAAAAATACTAGTAAACAGAAAAGAAACCTAATCTACTGGGCCCCTTGGACCATTTAGCAAAAAAAGGCCCAACCGGCCAAAAGGCCCAACCGGCACCCCCACTTCCCTTATCTCACCATCCCCGAAACCCTAGCCCCACTCGCCCATCCCACTCCCCACACACTCACCCCCACTCCCTGATCCCCTTCTGGATCAGGGCATGACCGCGTCGACCACGCCCCACGGCGCTCCAATGCCGGCGCCACCACAACGGCGCCGCCCGGTCACCACCGCCTACCGCCATCACCCCCCCGGATCTAGATTGGGGCTCAACACAGCCTGCGCCACTGCCGACGTCGTCGTTGCTGCCGTGGATCACGCCCCCGCCGCTCGACGACGTCGCCGAAGCCACCTCACCGGAGCTGCCTCCCCGTCTCCACCTTCCTCGTCGGTCGTCCCCGTCCACCTCCTCGTCCCCCCGCTGCCCGAACCCCTGCAACACCCCTGTGAGCATGCGCCCTCCTCCCCTCCCCTCTTGGCCTGTCACCGCGCGCCCGATCCGTCCCCCCGCCGTCGCATCGCAGTGCATGGCTGCCCCACCCCGCCCTGCGCGATGCAACTTCCCGCTCGGCCGCGGGGCCCCGCCCACGCGGCCTAGCTTCGCCCGCCGCTGCGTTGCTTGCCGCTAGCCCCTGCACGCATCGCCGCCTCTGACCGGGCCTCTGGCGCCCCGCGCACATGCCATCACGCCCCCCTCAGCTCCGGCTGGCCTCGCCGCGCCAACCTGCACCGGCCACGGTCGCTGGTGCTGGACCACACGCCGTCCCCTTCCCCCTGTCCACGCGCTAAGGCGCCTGGCGCAGGCGGCTGCATGACCGGGGCGAAGCCCCGGTTAGCCCGGCGCCCGTTAAGGCCCTGACTCTATGACACGAGGGGCCCACACCCTAGAACATTTCCATAAAAAAGAATAAAAAAATATAATAAAAATAAAATTAATTAATTAATTAATTCAAGAGTTAATTAACTTAATTAATTTTGATTAATTAAACTAAACAACTAATTAAGCTAATTAACCTGTTTAATTAGTCTTAGTCAATGATAGTAGGACCCATGTGTCAGTTTGACCTAGTCAACTGACTGGTTGACTGCTGACGTCGTGCTGACGTCATGCTGACATCAGAAATGTATTTTAGTACTAAATTAATTCTGTTAATTCTAGAAAATGATTTAAAACTTTAAAAATTAATATAAAATAAACCGTAGCTCGGATGGAAAAACTTTGTACATGAATGTTGCTCAGAACGACGAGACGAATCCGATTACGCAGCCCGTTAGTCCGCCACACATCCCTAGCATGTCAAACACGCAACTTTCCCCTTCCGGTTCATCTGTCCAAAAACGCGAAACACCGGGAATACTTTTCCGGATGTTTTTCCCCTTCACCGGTACCACCTCGTACCGCGTTAGGGCACCCCTAGCACCGATACTTGTCATGTCATGCATCGCTATGCATCTGTTTGCTTAATATTTATTGTTTCTCCCCATCTTCTCTCGCTAGACACCGAGACCGACGCTGCTGCTACCCAGTAGGACTACGGTGTTGACGACCCCTCTCTCTTGCCAGAGCAACCAGGCAAGCCCCCCTTTGATCACCAGATATCGCCTACTCTTCTCTCTACTCTTGCATTAGAGTAGTGTAGCATGTTACTGCTTTCCGTTAATCCTATCCTGATGCATAGCCTGTCCTTGCTACTACTATTGTTACCTTTACCTGCAATCCTAATGCTTAGAATAGGATGCTAGTTTATCATCAGTGGCCCTACATTCTTGTCCGTCTGCCATGCTATACTATCGGGCCGTGATCACTCGGGAGGTGATTACGGGTATATACTATATACTTTATACATGATACATGTGATGACTAAAGTCGGGTTGGCTCGAGGAGTACCCGCGGTTGATTCACGGATTGGGGGCTGGAAGGACATACTTTCCCAACGGCCCTCTGTGTGGTTCTTTGTGGCGAAGCGACAGGGCAGGTTGAGACCACCTAGGAGAGAGGTGGGCCTGGCCCTGGTCGGCGTTCACGGTTATTTCCAGATTACACGTCTAACGAGATCTTGGTATTTGATCTGAGTCTGGCCATTGGCCTATATGCACTAACCATCTACGCGGGGACAGTTATGGGCGCTCGAGGTCGTGGTATCAGCCGAAGCCTTCGTGACGTCAGCAACTGAGCGGCACGCGCCGGGTTGGACTGGAACGCCTACTCTTGTATAAGGGAGGCTAGGTTTGGTCACCGGCCGCGTACGCAACGTGTAGGTGTGCAATGGGCGATGGGCCCAGACCCCTGCGCCATAGGATTTAGAACGGCGTGCTGCCTCTCTGATGTGCCTAGGTAGGGCTGCGACGTGTTGATCTTCCGAGGCCGGGCATGACCCAGGAAAGTGTGTCCGGACAAAGGGGATCGAGCGTGTTGGGAAATGTGGTGCACCCCTGTAGGGAATTTGATCTATTCGAATAGCCGTGTCCCTCGGTAAAAGGACGACCCAGAGTTGTACCTTGACCTTATGACAACTAGAACCGGATACTTAATAAAACACACCCTTCCAAATGCCAGATACAACCGGTGATCGCTCTCTCACAGGGCGATGAGGGGAGGATCATCGGTTAGGATTATGCTACGCGATGCTACTTGGTGGACTTACCATCTACTCTCTTCTTCATGCTGCAAGATGGAGGTGGCCAGAAGCGTAGTCTTCGACAGGACTAGCTATCCCCCTCTTATTTCGGCATTCTGCAGTTCAGTCCACATATGATACCCCTTTTCCATTTGATACCAATGCATACATATGTAGTGTAGCTCCTTGCTTGCGAGTACTTTGGATGAGTACTCATGGTTGCTTTTCTCCCCCTTTTCCCCCTTCCTATATCCGATTGCTGCGACCAGACGTTGGAGTCCAGGAGCCAGACGCCACCGTTGATGACGACTACTACTACTTGGGAGGTGCCTACTACTACGTGCAGCCCGCTGACGACGACCAAGGAGTAGTTTAGGAGGATCCCAGGCAGGAGGCATGCGCCTCTTTCGATCTGTATCCCAGTTTGTGTTAGCCTTCTTAAGGCAAACTTATTTAACTTATGTCTGTACTCAGATATTGTTGCTTCCGCTAACCCATCTATGATCGAGCTCTTGTATTCGAGCCCTTGAGGCCCCTGGCTTTTAATATGATGCTTGTATGACTTATTTTATTTGTAGAGTTGTGTTGTGATATCTTCCCGTGAGTCCCTAAAGTTGATCATACACGTTTGCGTGTATGATTAGTGTACGATTGAATCGGGGGCGTCACAGAAGGGGTAGGGGGTCGGGGGAAAGGGGATTGGCCGCGTCAGCACATATCGATTTATTATATAAATTTGGCGACTACACCCATTAAGACGCCGTAGTGGCGTGTGTGCGAAAGGCGCCACATGAGATGACAAGCCTACCAAGCCTACACTTGCATGGGTCTCACCACTGTTTTTGGCGTTACTGAATGCATGTAATAGCAAGGATGTTCGCCAAGCTAAGAGGCGTCATATGAGTTGGCGTGAAAGAAGGCCATGCAATATATCTCTCTGACATGACAGGAAGCGCCGTATGCATAGGCGTGACATGACAAGATATGGCCAATGTTGAATTGCTTGTGCTTATGCTGCCAATCGAATAACATGAAAGTGGAATGAAATACGTCATGCAATTTAATAACATGAAAGTATAGCTGGGCAACGCAGGACACAAAATAAATACTGTACGCCATACATTATTCATGGCATCACACCGGGAGGGGATTACAACTGACGAGATACAACCAAAGTATTGAAACTAAGGACTACCGCTGGCTGAGCTAGTAAACTATGGAACTAGTGAATGCGATGATGCGAACCCGGATCAGCTATGATTGCCACTGGTAGCGAAATAGTCTAGCATCGTGGCACAGATGTTCTATGCAGCAATGCAACGATGCGAAACCAGAACAACATTACCTCGACCATAGCCCCGTGTGCGACTATGGGCCCTTAACGCCGGCAATGCATGGTACGCCAGCTGTGTGGCCAAACGAGGCCTCATAAGCACGGGCCTGACAGCCGAGGTGGACGCACCATAACAAGGCTGCCATGGGTAGTAATCGTGCAGTCCCAGAGGTGATGGTCGGGCCATCCTTGCCCGCTCTCTAGCCTCAAAAGTTAGCACTCCAGCAACAGTGAAACTTGTGATCATTTGTTGTTGCGTGAGCTCACAATCAACAGTCATGATGGACTCCACCCCTTCTTCTTGGTCCGCTGTCACATCCCTAGTTCTGGTATGACCTAGGCTATCTTCCATGTGAGCATCATGTTTAAAATTCAAATGAACTTGAAATGGGGGATGTTCAAACCCTAGCATCAATGAAATTCAAATAAGTTCAACTAAAAATATTTTTCACTGAACCCAAATGGCCTTAAAAAATGTTCATCATTTTTGGAAAATGCTGGAAATAGCAACCAGAGCTGATGTACATTTTTGCATGATATTTTGGTTTGTTGAATTAACACGTATTATATATTGAATTGGAGCAAATAAATACTATAAATACTTTATTGCTCCAATAATTCTGATTTTTGGTGAGGGGCTTTGGAATAATCCTTTTAGTCCCTGCAAAATTTATCAGAAGCAACGAAATTAGTTTGCTTCAAAAACCAAATTAAAACAAATGTCAGAAATGGAAAACAAAAACAAAATAGAAAAAAGGATAAACTTAACTGGCGTCTCCAGAAGGCCTAGCACTATGCAGCCCACTAGCCCAACCGCGAGTCATCGTCCTCCTAGCGACGACAGAAGGACGAGGGGCACGCGCTTGCCGCCCGCGCGCATGGGCGCCACGCCACCTGCCTGCTTGCCCCTCCCCCTCGATGCTCTTGCCTCTCTAGACGTTGCCACGACGCACCCTGGGCCCCTATCACTGTCTCCCGTGCTCATCCCCGCCTCTGCCGCTCGCTGTCTCACCCGCACGAGCACCACCGTCGCTGCCGCTCGCCGTTGCCGCACCCACCGCCACGGCCTCGCCTCTCCAACGAGACCAAGAGCTTTACCACGTCTTCCTCATACTCTCCATCAAGCCACGCGCCGCCGGACGTCCTGTGGAGCTACCTCCACTGTCATCTTCAACCCCGGCCGCCGTGGATCACCTCCGCCCGTCCGTCGCCTGCAGAGCCTTCCTCGAGCCGCCGTTGCCTCTACTCAACTCACCGTGAGCTCCCACCTCGAATCCCCCTCTCCCTCGTGTCTTTTACACGCTACAGCCGCGATTCTGCTCGAGGCCGAACTCCGGCCGCCACCGCGAGTTCCGCTCCGGCGAGCTCCAATCACCCCGCGGCCTCCCACCTACTCCCCTTGATGCGGACGAGGATGGGTTATGCCCCAGTGGTCTCCGCGCGTCCAGCCGCCGCTTGTAGCGGAAGTCCGGTAGGTTGTTGCCACGGTTTTGGCCGCTGCCGGCCGAACCCCGGCGACTACCGACGTGTCATGACCATTAGGGGCTAACCCCTCTAATTAGCCACCTCTTTGCCACTGACAGCGGGCCCCATGGCCTGGTCAAACCCAGTCAGCTCCGGTTTTGACCGGGATAAACAAATGGGTCACTGACGCCCACTGGTCAGGTTTGACCCTGGTCAACCCCGGTTGACCTGCTGACGTCGTGCTGTCATCATGCTGATGCAGTATTGGACTTTTTGGATTTAAAATATTCCAGGAATTTCATAAAATAGCCAAAACTTAAAAAATTCATAGAAAAATAACCGTAGCTCAGATTGAAATAATTTATATATGAAAAATTATCAAAAAAATTCAATCTATCCATCTGTACCTGTTTCATGCATGAAAAACCAAGTTATACCTGCTGTATATGCGAAAACACATTAATGGTTTTTAAAGAGACTCAAGTTAGAGTTGCATTTGAACCTTTGGTTCAAATGGACTTCTTCCAAGTGAAATGCTAGATGCATTAGCACAAACCATATCACATCTACATGCCATGTTCATGCATCATATAGTTGGATATGATTGTGTTTTGATTGTCGGCACCGTCCTTCTCGATACGTCCTGCTCCGCAGACCGTTCCAGAGTACCTGTCAGAAAAGCAGTGCCTCCCTGTTGATCTACCAGGCAAGCAAACCCCCTTGTTCATTCCGATACAATCCCACTCTCTCAATCTTGCTCTCTTTTATTGCATTAGGACAACAACGATTCAACTGCTACATTATGTTGTGGTAGTTCAACCCATTCCTCTGCATGACCTACCATTGCCACAGTAAATAGTTGAAACCCACTAGCATGTGTAGGAGTTGAATGAGCCATGTTGTGTTCCTGCCATGCCATGCCTGCTATTGCTTAGAGTTGTGCCAGGTCTGATTCATTGGGAATGAATTGGAGTGTTACGATATGTTCTGGTGCTGAGAGTTAAGTGAGTGAACACGATTTGGTATAGAAACTTCAAAAAAGACTTAAGTCTGGTGCTGATCCAGGAATTTCATAAAATAGCCAAAACTTCAAAAAAGCATAGAAAAATAACCGTAGCTCAGATTGAAATAATTTATATATGAAAAATTATCAGAAGAATTCAATCTATCCATCTATACAATTTTCATGCATGAAAAACCAAGTTATACCTACTGTATATGTGAAAACACATTAATGGTTTTTAAAGAGACTTAAGTTAGAGTTGCATTTGAACCTTTGGTTCAAATGGACTTCTTCCAAGTGAAATGCTAGATGCATTAGCACAAACCATATCACATCTACATGCCATGTTCATGCATCATATTGTTGCATTGATTGTGTTTTGATTGTCGGCACTGTCCTTCTCGATAGGTCCTGCTCCAGAGACCATTCCAGAGTACCTGTCAGAAAAGCAGTGTCTCCCTATTGACCTACCAGGCAAGCAAACCGCCTTGTTCATTCCGATACAATCCCACTCTCTCGCTCTTGCTCTCTTTTATTGCATTAGGACAACAACGATTCGACTGCTACTTTATGCTGCGGTAGTTGAACCCATGCCTCTGCATGACCTGCCATTGCCACAGTAAATATTTGAAACCCACTAGCATGTGTAGGAGTTGAATGAGCCATGTTGTGTTCCTACCATGCCATGCCTACTATTTCTTAGAGTTGTAACAGGTCTGATTCATTGGGAATGAATTGGAGTGTTACGATATGTTCTGGTGCTGAGAGTTAAGTGTGTGAACATGATTTGGTAAAGGTAGCGGTGAGAGGCCATGTAGGAGTACATGGTGGGTTGTCTCACTGGAACCGTCCTTAAGAATTGAGTTATGTGTATGTTGTCCAATGACTAGCTACTACCACACATTGGAATGCTTAAGTGCCCCTCTCGACTTATTAACCAACTTGATCTCTGTCTAGGAGTCGCAACTAGTTTCTGGTGTTTGTAGGTAGTGTTATTTTTCTACCAAGTGGCACCCGACAGGGTGAGCTTGGGACAGACTAGGCACATGTGGCATGGTGTACCAAGTGTAGATCCATTCGGCGAGGTGGGCTTGGGAACCCTGCACACATCATTTGGGGCCGTGAGTGAAACCTCGACCGGATCTCCTTGCGGATGGAACCTGAATAGGTGATAAAGCGGGACTAGAGTCTTGTGTGGTTAGTCAGGTCGTGGCCAACACCCTCGCCAGGCTTCCGCTTGAAGGTTGCCGAGATACATGACGTGTACATGGCGGTAAGTGGCGAGAGCGTGTGTGAAGAAGTACACCCCTGTAGGGTTAACATGATCCATTCGAATAGCCAGGTCCGCGGTTATGGACTTCTTGGATGCTTACATGGTACATAGACAACTTGAAGTGGATACTCTAAAATGCTCAAGACAAGTGTCAGTGCTATGCATGGCCTTCTCGTAGGGAGACGGGAATGACTCCATAGTAGTGTATTGATGTGGTGATTAGTGGACTCGTGTGCGCTTCCTCACCTCAAAGAAGTTACTTGTAGTCGTAGAACATGATAGCCACTGAGTCAAAGCTGGCTTGCTGCAGCCAAACCCCACATTGCCTTCTTGATACTAATGCATGTATGATAGGATTCGATGTAAGTCTTGCTGAGTACCTTTGTACTCACGTTTGCTTTATTCATGTTTTGCAGAGGAGACCTCGGTCTCACTAGTAGTTCCACATGGACTTCGACGAGTAGCTTGTTACCTCAGCTACGATCTTGTACCCTTGGGTGGGTCTTGTAGATACAGGCTTCTCAGCCTTTTTCATTTGTAGTTGTTTGTACTCAGACATGCATGTTATGCTTCCTTTGCTTGTATGCTCTGAATGATGGGTCATGTAACCCCTGTTTGTAATAAATGCTATGTGGCTCTTCTGGGCCTTTATCTATATGAGTTGTTGAGTTATGTTGTGATGCCATGTTGTACAACACATACTTGCATGTTATGCATACGTGTAATGTGTTTTGCTATGTGTGGGATCCGACACCTAGTTGTTCATTCTTGGTGGCCTTCCTTATGGGGAAATGTCTCCTTGTGCTTCCACTGAGCCATGGTAGCTTGCTACTGCTTTGGAACACTTAGGCTGGCCGGCATGTGTCCTTCTTCATTTCTGTGTCTGTCCCTACGGGGAAATGTCACGTGGTGTCTATCGGAGTCCTGTTAGCTTGCTACAGCCCGGATTCACTCGCTGATGACCGCCACGTTCGTTGCTGGGTCATGTATGCATGTCCCTGTAAGTTAGTGCCACTTTGGATTCACGACTATTCATGTCGGCTCGGGTTCTCTGTCATATGGATGCTAGCGACGCTATCATATACGTGAGCAAAAAGCGACAAACGGTCCCGGGCCAGGTAAGGTGGCACCCATGGGGATACCGTGCGCGAGGCCGCAAAGTGATATGTTGTGTTACATGCTAGATCGGTGCGACTTAGGATCGGGGTGCTGACAGCTTTGGTATCAGAGCCTGACTGCCTATAGGATTACCAAGCCAAACTGGTCGAAGTTGAGTCTAGAAATTCTTTATTTATGTAAGGGAATTGATTGTGGAAGGGAACGTAAGGCTCTTTTACTCCTTATACCTTATGTCCTTCTGATCTGAGTCATCCTATCTTTCCTACGGGGTTAAGCAACTAGGCTTTTGCTTTCGTCTACCAGCATCACGTGTTACTCACTCCGTAGCCTCATAGGATTGCTTGATCAGAGTCATATTCCAGTTTTCAAGTACTTCCGGTGTAGTCTATTTAGTATTATCCTCAGAACCTTGAGTGATGATGTTGAGTATGGTACTACCCTATCATTTGCAGGATGTCTCATTTTGAGCATTTTACTGCCATTATGCTGTCGGAATTGTCCTAGGAGTTCGGGAGATAGTATTTTCCTTGTACCACATTCTACATCCTTATGTTGATGCTGAATCGATCCTTGTTTCCCTTGGTTGGTTCTTTAGGATGTCGTCAGTTAACCAAAGTTCTGTTGCTCGTAGCTGGAACCACGAAGATGGTAGGGATGAGGATCCTCTCGACCAATCTTCGTTGGCAGAGTTCTTGCTAGAGACTAAGAGGAACAAGCGTGAGTCTAACCCCTTGTTGGCACAAATTGAGCAGAACACCGCCCATCAGCATAATGAGTTGGTTTCCATCACCGACTTCATTGGCATGAACCCACCCACCTTCCATCATTCCATTGAGCCACACGATGCAGATGACTGGCTCCGTAGTATCACTCACAAGCTGCGTTCCGCGAATGTAGCTGAAGGTGACAAGGTCACCTATGCCACATATCACCTGGAGGGTCCTGCTAGTCTTTGGTGGCAGAACTATGAGGCCATGATTCCAGCTGGTCAGATACCCACCTGGAGAGATTTCACTGAGGCTTTTCACGAGCATCACATTCTTCAAGCCCTCATCAATCGCAAGAGAGAAGAGTTCTGTAGTTTCACCCAGAGTAAGATGGTTGTTGATGCTTATAGTAGAGAGTTTGAGAACCTCGCCCGCTATATCACAGAAGAAGTGTCCACGGACGCCAAAAAGCAGGCTAGGTTCCGGAAGGGTCTTAACCACAAGTTGCGTCGTGATATTCACTTGCACCATTGCAATACATTCCAGGCTCTAGTGAACAAGGCCATTAATGCAGAGACAACTCAGCTCACTTACGAGGAGTCTTGTAAGCACAACCGTGATTTGGGTTCTTCCTCCGATTCGAGTTCTCAAAAGCGCCGAATTTGGGTTCCGAACTCCGCTCTTCCACCCGGATATGCATCAAGGACATCTTATGTGGCACCTCACCCAGTTCAGCCATATGCTCCACCCAGGCCTATTGGTGGACCAAGTGCCAATGCGGGTCCACATCCTACCTCCACGATTTGTTACAAGTGCGGCGAGCCAGGCCACATTGCCCATAATTGCACTCAGACTAGTGTTACTCCACCCCAGCCCAAGAAGCCCATTGGCTGTGGTAACCCATCACGCAAGATGATCAGTGCCAAGTCATCTCCCATTGAACGTGGACGTGTGCATCATGTCTCAGCTAAAAATGCTCATGATGATCCGGATGTCGTTCTTGGTACACTCCTTGTCAACTGTCATCCAGCATCAGTTTTATTCGATACCAGAGCGTCTCACTCCTTCATTTCCGAAAGCTATGCCCGCTTGCACGACATGTCATTTTGTGATATGCCCTCCCCACTACTTGAAAGTGTGTTATATCGACTAGAGGGGGGTGAATAAGCGATTTTTATGAAATTCTTCACTGAGGAATTTGCTGGTGAGGAAATCCTTAGCAAAGAACTACTAGCAGCGGAATAAGTACTCAAAAGTACACATAACAGAATACAAGCATAGTCATCATGATGAAATGAAGACAGGCACAGAGTACAGGAAGCGTAAGCACGGGATAACACATGATGAAGACAAACAAACTAAAGAAATTGAACTGAGGAAATTGAGAAAGTCTTCAGTCAAAGTCTTCAAACACAGATATTAACAAACACACAAAGTTATGAGGAAATGAAAGAGTTGAGAAAATAGAACCAGTAAGCTTGGTGAAGACAATGATTTGGTAGACCAGTTCCAACCGCTGTCTCAATTGTACGTCTGGTTGGAGCGGCTGAGTATTTAAACTCGAGGAGACACAGTCCCGGACACCCAGTCCTGAGCACGCAGCTCAGGACACCAAGTCCTCACCGTATTCTCCTTGAACTAAGGTCACACAGACCTCGCCCAATCACTCATCGTAAGTCTTCAGGCGACATCCAAACCTTCACAAACTTGGTCACTCGGCGATCCACAATTCCTCTTGGATGCTCTAGACCATGACGCCTAACCGTCTGGAAGAAGCACATTCTTCAAAGGTAACAAGCGTCGGATCCACGCAGGATTAATCTCTTCAGTGATGCTCAATCACTTGGGGTTTGTAGGTGTTTGGGTTTGGGTTTTTGGTTTTTCCTCACTTGATGATTTTCGCTCAAAGTCCACAGAGGATGGATTGCTCTCAAATGACAAGTGTCAGTTTCTCTCGGAGCAGCCAACCAGCTAGTGGTTGTAGGGGCGGCTATTTATAGCCTAGGGAGCAGCCCGACATGATAAGACATAAATGCCCTTCAATGATATGACCGTTAGGTGGATAGATATTTTGGGACAGCTGGCGCATAGCACAACAACGATCGGAATTTTGAGTAGCAAAATCCTCAGGGCTATCATGTTCCTCACTGTGTAGGCAATTCGCACTGGCGAATTCCTAACTCCTCAGTCAGAAAAAATTCCTCAGCGACCAGAAGAACTTCGTCTCTGTCACTGAAGGATATGACTGAACTGTATGAGATTTCCAATGGCTTCACTCGAAGGGATTGGTAGGTGTAGGATTTTGAGTTGAGCATCACAAAGAGAAAATGAAACTATGAAAACAAAAGTCTTCACGCTTCATGTTCCTCGAAAGAATACCAAGTCTTCAAGGACACACCAATTTCTTCACTTTCAAAGTCTTCAGAAAACCAAAGTCTTCAGTAGAAGAACTTCATTTTTAGGGGTCGACTTTCTCTGTAAATATCAAACTCCTCATAGACTTATAGACCTGTGTACACTCACAAACGCATTAGTCCCTTAACCTATAAGTCTTCAATACACCAAAATCACTAAGGGGCACTATATGCACTTATAATCTCTCCCTTTTTGGTGATTGATGACAATATAGGTAAAGGTTTCAACGGGGATAAACATATGAAATGTTAGTACTGTTATTGAGGAATTTTATTGCAAGATATAGAAGAACTCCCCCTGAAGATGTGCATAGTGAGGAATTTGCTTTTGAAGCAATTCACACTTGAAGAATTGAATCATGGAGATCTCCCCCTATATCTTGTAATTCATACACGCATTTGACATATAACAGTGAAGAATTTGAAATGCATGATGAAATATGGTGACTGATGTAATTCAACATGCGTGCAATAATATTTAACGAGGAATAAGCATGCAGAAAAAGGTCTGAAAAGTATCAGAGCACCATCAGGTTTAAGATTACAACTCGATCCAATAAATTCTCAGAAGAACGAGAGTTTTAACTTAAAAAAAAGAGTTGTAACTTAAAAAACGCCCATATAGAAGGACCCGCTTGAAGACTAACTCAAAATTCTCCCCCTTTGTCATCAAATGACCAAAAGGATCGAATATGAGGACTAACGCTCCTGAAGAATATCAAGTTGATGAAGGAGCGCCAGCGTTGTTGGGGTCGTTTGTTGTAGTAGGGCCTGTCGCAGTGTCGTCTAAGTCTTCATGTTCATCAGTGTCGCACGATGAAGAATATGAGCTGGCCACTAGAGAAGGAACCTTGACCTTCTTGAATTTCTTCGCTGGAGATGCAGACCAGTCAAAGTCTTCTTTGGGACCCATTTTCTTCAGATCGTCTTCACCATACAGATGTGACAGGATTGCCCAGGTGCGACCGAAGACTTGATGGAGGTAGTAATGGTTTTTCTTCACTGCACTGTGTGTGGTAGTCATGTTGTGAAGAAGTGAACCAAACTGATGCTTAACCCATTTGTGATTTCGATCCACCTTCTGGTGAAGACTAAGCAGAAGTTCACAGTCAGTCATCACGCGCGGAGCAGTGGCTTGAGGAGTGGACTTGGGTGCATTGGCAGAGTCATGTGTGGCAGAGTCATCATTGGTGGAATAAGATGCAGCTTTGCGAAATTGACCATCCAATGGACGAATGCCTTCATCTATTACAGCTGGTGCCTTGCCCTTTCCATCAACTAAGGAATATGTCTTCTTGAGGACTTCAATTGGGGGCAAGTAGCTGAGGTGATTCTGGAAATCAGCTTTGTAGTTGAGTGAAGACCTTTTTCTGAGGAATCTCATAATCCAAGGTGCATGGCTTCAGCTCAAACAGAGACAGTGCAACATTTGCCATAGTCCTCATGAAGAAATCGTGATAATTGACAGGAATGCCATGAACAATGTTGAATACCAGATTCTTCATGATGCCAACAATTTCCTCATTAGATGAGTCGTGGCCTTTGATAGGACTGATTGTCCTCGTAAGAATACGATAGACAGTTCTGGGTACGTAAAGCAATTCCTTCATGAGGAATTTGGTTCTTGGTGCTTGACCTGGCTTCAAAGGTTTCATCAGCACCTGCATGTAATGATGTGTGAGCTCAGGTTCACTGTAGATGCAGCGAGCTTCTTCAAGGGGAGGACTGAGTGGTAGAGCACGAAGCAATTCAGAGGCTGGTGCAGTGTAGTGAGTGTTTTCAGACATCCAGTCCAGCACCCATGAATTCACATCTTCAGCATCTCCTGTGATGTGCAGCATTGCATAGAATTGAAGAATCAGTTCTTCATTCCAATCGCAGATGTCAGAGCAAAAGTTTAGCAGTCCAGCATCGTGAAGAACACTGAGGACTGGTGCGAAGCACGGCAGAGATTCCATATCCACGTGAGGAATATGCTCATGATAGAAGATTTTCTCCTTGTTGAACATCACTGAGGAATAGAAATTGGCTTGACTAGCAGTCCAGAAATGCCTCTTCCTAATGCGAGAAGAGTTATATTGGTTGTAATCTTCGAAGAATACGTGCTCGCCGAAGAAATCATCATCCTTGAACTTTTGCTTGCGTGAGAATGGATCCTTTGGTTTTGGCAGAGGAGTGTCAGTGAGTTGCATCACGACCTCAGGAATCTCAATCGTAGGTTCTTCAGGCTGAGGAATTTCTGGTTCCTCCTCAGTGGCAGTCTGCGTTGTTGGTTGTTCAACAGTAGCAGTTACTTCAGTGCTAGTGGCTGGAATTTCCTCATGGACAGATGCAGTGGGATGAGTTTCTTCAGAGCCCATTTGAACAGTTGGTGCAGGCGACTGAGGTATTTGCTGCAGCGGTGTGAACATTGGAGAGTTGGGATGTTGACTTTCCTAGAATTCATCACTGATTACGGGTGTGGAGCAGCCAACGTCCACATCTTCATCTTCCATTTCTTCAACCCCAGCCTCTTCAGCTGTGAACCGAGGCATGGACGAAGAGATGACAGGTGCTGAAGGGATCACATCCACTTCAATTTCTTCATCAATCTGCTTTGACGAAACAGTAAAAGGAGTTTCTTCATCTAATCCGCTGGGGATCACATATTCTTCATCAAAAGGAACAAGGTCCTTTGATGGCCTGGTTGAGATGGGAACATCATCAATGGGGTTTGCAAATGAACTTGTCATAGGCTTCATCTTCCTCAGAGCTGAAGAATCTGAAGCAGCTGATTCTTTCCTTTTCTTCACTGCAACATGCTCTGCAGCCTTGGTCTTCTTCACATCTGATGCAGATGGAAGGATTGGATTTGAAGTGGGCGCAGGAGCAGCTGAGGAATCTGGTTGATTTTCTTCAGGCACAACTGATGCAGTTGCCCTGATTTCTTCATTTTCTTTAGGCGCACCACTAGTGGGTGCCCTGGCAATTTCTTCAGTGGCTGGAATGCAGTCATCAGCCCTGGAACTCACATTTTCTTCAGCAGCCTGATTGTCATCAGCGGTGCTAGCATTTTCTTTAGTAGGCTGAGCATATGCTTTAGCCTGAGGAATTTCCTGTTGCGTTGGGTCTGCAACATTGGAGGTGAACTGTTGTGTTATCTTCACAAATCTGACTTTGGCTCCTAGCCAGTCAACATAATAGCGCTCAAATTCATCACTTAGTTTCTTGATTTATGATTGGAGAGCGACAAGTTGTTCAGGTGGAAGCTTCAGAACATTTTGCTTCAGAACGTTTTGCTTCAGAAAGCGCTCTTTCTTGTACTGCGCTTTCTTCACTCTCCTCCCCTGTTCAAATTTCCATTTCTCTTCTTGTATGAAATGAGTCAGCATGTGACTTTGACCAGGAGTCAGCTTGAAATTAGGCATGGGAGTGTTGGGGTCCTTGTGCCAAACATCAATGTACTCGAGGATCAACTTGGGATCCAAAAGTAGTGGCACATTTGTTCCCTTGGCTCTAGCGGCCCTGACTTGCCTGTCTCTGATGATTTCTGCAAGTTCATCATCATCAGCTTTGTCTTCATCAGAAGGTACTTGGAAAGCGACTTGCTTCTTTTGAGGACTTGGTCGAGGACCGCGTCCAGCAGTTGACTTTGTCTTCAGCAGTGAGGGGCCAGCTGAGGAACTTGCTGAGACACCTGAGGCAATGGACATGCATGCAGTCCTTTGGCACGAGGCGGGACGCACAGGTGCTGAGGATTTAGTCGGAGCTACCGAGGACTTCGACGGAGGAGCTGAGGACTTTGGCGGAACAGGAGCAACATGAGGAATTGGCCGTGAGGGCTTTGAGGATTCTGGCCGTGAGGGCCTTGCTGAGGAACTTGGCCTTGAGGGCATTGTTGGTGAAGCACTTGGCTTGCGCGCAGGCTTCTTTGACATAGCCTTCTTTGGCTTGACAGCAAAGGCCTCGGTAGAGGCAGCAGCAGGAGAGTCTTCATTGAATTTCCTCACCTCTTCTTTGGCTTGCTTAGCCAACTTGGCTTGGCGCTTGGCCCATTCATCAGGATAGTCCTCACCGCGCTTGAGGCTGGTGGGATCAGTGATTTGGCTAGGTGCCAATGGAGCTCTTGGGCATGGAGGATTGAGTGAGAATTTCTTCATATACTTAGGAGTGACATATATGTACTCCCTCCATTCTCTTGCCCACCTCCTCTCTATCTTCTGAATGCGCACCTTGCGCTCATTCTTGGTATCTCAGCAGGTGTGCAGTACCCTGCATAGATGTCATCAGGGATCTCAAAAGTAGTCAGAACCTCAGGCTTCTTTCCTCCATTCTATGGCCTTTTACCATCAGCCATTTTCTTCAGTTGAGGAATTTGAACAGTCGAATTCTCTGAAGAAGAATGCAACTTTTCTTCGAGGAACACTGCAAATGAGTTAAGTTGATGAGAACCTAGTGATTCAGCAGCTGACATGTCTACCTGTGAACAGAGTATAGTTGTGAGGAATTTGGAGAGGTCATATGCGTTCTCAGAGGGTTTTTCAAAAGGAACAAGTTTGAGGAAATTTGACCGAATGAGTCTTGAAGAATTTCACTAAGCATTCTTTGTCTTAGGTTCCAGAGTTGTATAGATCAAAGATCCACACAATTGAGGAATCTTGAAGAAAAATGATGCTCAGAGAAACGAATCAAGAACAGATGACTTGTGAGGTGTTTAGTGTGTGAATCTATGAAGAAAAACACCTTTGAAGATTTTGAAGATAACCATTCGAATCAACGAGGGCAGTAAAAGTAACTTTTAATTACCCTGGACGAAGAACACGACGAACTGGAGTGGAGATGTGAAGTTCGTCTGTGCAGATCTTCCACGCCCTAACTTGGCGGAGGAAGACGGCTACAGCGGCGGCGGAGTGAAGATTTCCGCGGTCGGCGCGAGTACGTCGGCGACGAGGTCGAGGCAGTGAAGCTCTTCCTCACCGGCAGCGATGAAGTAGTGGCGGCGCTAGGGTTTGAGAAGCTTGAGCTGGAGAGAGAGGTCGAGCAGAGTAAAAGAAGTGAGGAAGGGACGGAGGGGTATTTATAGCCACGGTGAAAAACTGCTCGCCCGAAGAAATAGGACGAACGTGCCCCTGACCCTTCTCATTCGCATGACATGTGTCGCCCATGTAGTGAGAGGTGGAGATCATGTTAGATCGTGGGTGAGTGGATAAGTATATCGTGGGATGCGGAACGGTTTGAGCGGCAAAGCCGAAAATTTAGATAAGATAGTTTTTAAAGTTCCTTTCGCAATTTCTTCAGCTGTCAAGGACACAGTGAACATTTTGAACGTGTTTCAAATAGAACGCACATGAAGAATTTGTGAACAGATTGGGTTGAGTATAGCATAGAGGGGAATGGTCCGATCACATTCACTTAGTAGAAAACCAACTTGAAGAAATAGCAATAAGTGAATGCTGTAGAGGACATAAACTCACATATA
>NC_041388.1:204633277-204660442 GCF_002162155.2 Triticum dicoccoides | reverse complement strand
TATATATAGCCAATGAAGAAAAATGTCAGAAACAGTGAAGACAATGCAAAGTTGAAGAATATGAATAATTGAGGAATTTCAACTTTTGGTGGTGGCGTGACCCACCGTATAAGAATGATGATTTCAGACACCGCGTACAATTATCGTAGGGTTCTGAGAATCAAATTCTTCGTTAATTTCTTCACAGTAAGAGTGTTATTCTTCATTGATTGAAGAAAAATGTTTCTTCATGTGTTGCACATCTAAGCCATCAATTTTGCATAAGTGTTAGGATGAGTGTCCTATTCAAAGAACATTCAAAGATTCTATGATATTTAACTGACACCGCAACTTGCTAAATCTCTTCTCATCCAAGGGCTTTGTGAAGATATCGGCTAGCTGTTCTTCAGTCTTCACATGCTCAATAGAAATGTCGCCCTTCAACACATGATCACGAAGAAAATGATGACGAATCTGAATGTGCTTTGTCTTCGAGTGCTGAACTGGGTTGTGAGCAATCTTGATGGCACTCTCATTGTCACAGTAGAGAGGCACATTCTTCATGTTGACGCTGTAGTCCTTGAGAGTTTGCTTCATCCATAGCAATTGAGCACAGCAAGAACCAGCGGCAATATACTCAGCTTCAGCAGTAGATAGTGATACGCAGTTCTGTTTCTTCGAGGACCAACAGACCAAAGATCGTCTGAGGAAATCACATGTACCAGATGTTGACTTACGGTCCACACGATCACCAGCATAGTCAGAGTCAGAATATCGAACGAGATCAAAAACCGAGCCCTTGGGGTACCATAATCCAAGTGTTGGTGTGTGAGCTAGATATCGAAGAATATGCTTCACAGCCTTATGGTGTGATTCCTTTGGTGCAGCTTGAAATTGGGCACACATGCAAACACTAAGCATTATATTTGGCCTAGATGCACATAGGTACAATAAAGAGCCAATCATGGAGCGGTATACCTTATGATCGAAGTCGATACCATTTTCATCAGTGCACAGATGGCCATTTGTGGGCATAGGAATTTTGATGCCTTTGCAATCTTGCATGCCGAGTTTCCTCAGTACATCCTTGAGATATTTCTCATGAGATATGAATATGCCATTGCGTTGTTGACGAATTTGAAGACCTAAGAAGAATTTCAACTCTCCCATCATAGAAATTTGATATTCTTCACTCATCATATAGGAAAATTCATCACTATAACGTTGGTCAGTACAGCCAAAGATAATATCATCAACATATATTTGGCACACAAACAATTCACCATCATAAGATTTAGTGAAAAGAGTAGGGTCGAGTGAACCGGGTTTGAAGCCTTTCGTCATGAGGAATTCCTTCAAAGTATCATACCATGCCCGTGGGGCCTGCTTGAGGCCATAGAGGGCCTTGTTGAGTCTGAAGACTTTGTCAGGATTCTTTGGATCTTCAAAACCTCGGGGTTGAGCAACATATACTTCTTCCTCAAGCTTACCATTGAGGAATGCACTTTTCACATCCATTTGATATAAAGTGATATCATGATGGTTAGCATAAGCAAGTAGTATGCGAATAGCCTCAAGTCTAGCAACAGGTGCAAAAGTTTCATCGAAATCAATTCCTTCAACCTGTATGTAGCCTTGAGCTACAAGCCGTGCCTTATTCCTCACCACAAGGCCATTTTCATCTTGCTTGTTGCGGTAGATCCACTTTGTGCCGATGATATTGTGTTTGCGAGGATCTGGACGTTTGACCAGTTCCCAGACATTGTTGAGCTCGAACTGATGTAATTCTTCTTGCATGGCCTGAATCCACTCAGGCTCCAGAAATGCTTCATCTACCTTAGTGGGCTCTGTAATAGAGACAAAAGCATAGTGCCCACAAAAGTTAGATAAATTTGAAGCTTTTGAGCGTGTGAGAGGACCTGGCGCTTTGATGTCATTGATGATCTTTTCAACTTGCAATTCTTTTGCAATGCGAGGATGAGCTGGTTGTCGTTAAAGAATTTGATCAGCATTTTCTTCAGCACCATTTTCTTCAGCATTTTTTTCAGGTGCATTAGCTCGACGTTCTTCATGTTCTGGAATGAATTCTTCAGCAGATTCTTCAGTAGGAATGACATCCTCAATAGCCTTGAACTTGATTGTTTCCTCAGGTGCTGGTTCATCTATCATAGTAGGTAGGTGCTCTCTTTGCGAGCCATTAGTTTCATCGAACCGCACATCTACAGTTTCAACAACCTTGTGAATAATGTTGTTGAAGACTCTGTAGGTGTGCGAGTCCTTTCCGTAACCAAGCATAAAACTTTCATGTGCTTTCGGTGCAAATTTTGAGTTGTGACGAGGATCTCCAATCCAACATTTAGCACTGAAGACTTTGAAATAACTTACATTCAGTTTCTTATCAGTAAGGAGTTCATAGGCAGTCTTCTTGAAGAATTTGTGAAGATATACTCTGTTGATGATGTGGCACATAGTGTCAATTGCATCAATCCAGAATCGACAAGGCATTTTGTATTCATCAAGCATAGTGCGAGCCATCTCAGCAAGAGTCCTGTTCTTGCGCTCCACGACGCCGTTCTGCTGAGGAGTGTAAGGAGCAGATAACTCATGAGTAATACCAAGTTCATCAAGATAGTCATCGAGACCAGAATTCTTGAACTCAATGCCATTGTCACTTGTGATGTGCTTGATCTTCACTCCAAAGTTGGTTGAAGCCCTCGAGGAAAATCGTTTGAAGATTTCCTGCACTTCATGTTTGTAAGTAACAATGTGTACCCATGTGTATCGAGAATAATCATCAACAACAACAAAGCCATATTGAGATGCTTCATTTGAAACAGCAGAATAGTGATTAGGACCGAAGAGATCCAGGTGAAGCAAGTCAAATGGTCGAGTAGTGGTCATGATAGTCTTCGCTGGATGCTTGGCCTTGGTCATCTTTCCAGCTTCACAGGCTCCGCATAAGTGATCCTTGAGGAATTTGACATTCTTAATGCCAATGACATGCTTCTTCTTCACAAGCGTGTGCAAATTCCTCATGCCTGCATGACCAAGTCATCGATGCCAGAGCCAGCCTTCTGAAGCTTTTGCACACAGCTGGTTGTGGTCCTGTAGAGAAATCAACAATATACAAGTCTCCTCTCCTAAAGCCTTCGAAGACTTTGGAATTGTCAGCTTCCATAACCACAACACAACGGTACTTGCCAAAGACAACAACCATATCAAGATCACAAAGCATTGAGACATACATAAGGTTGTATCCTAAGGACTCAACAAGCATGACTTTGTCCATGTGTCGATCCTTTTTGATCGCACCCTTACCTAGACCTAATACCTTACTTTTGCCTTTGTCAGCAAAGATGATATGCTTCAGATGCGATGGAGATAATGGAGCATCCATCAATTGATTCTTGTCACCAGTCATGTGATTTGTACATCCACTATCGAGGACCCACTCAATGGTTTTGGGTTGATCATCCTGCAGATGAATTAGTGCAACTTAGAAAATCATATACTTCATCAGTGAAGAATATGACATCAATTCATCAGATCAATTTCATCAAGCAAAAGAACAGATAAAGTGATATAAGGACGTGATAAATGAAAGTTCATTTCTTCATGATTAGCCTACGTCCTATCAGGCATACTCAGGTCTCCAGCAAATTCTTTAGACGATTACGTACGTCTGGAGACCTGACCCTGCAGAAGAGATTAGTTCCTTTTCTTCACCACCCACATCTGAAGGGGTGGCAAAGAGTTCATCATTCTACGAGCTCCATACGAGAAGGATGGCATAGAAGCCAGTCCATTTCGTTTCACATAAGATGGGTTAGAGTAAGCATAAGAGTAAGCAGAGAAATTCTTCGAGGACTTATGGACATAATGATTTGAAGAATAATGCACATATCCATAATCCTTAGATCTTCCCTACAAAACAGATGGGTTAGCACGATGATGTTCATATGAGGACTTTGATCCATATGAGGAATATGATCCATGTGAGGAGTTTGGTCCGCATGAGGACTTGGATACATATGAAGAATTTGATCTGGGGTTCCTATTCTTCACATGTGGCGTCATGATGACATTCACCTAAAGATTTTCAAGGCATCTTATGGGAACCCAGATTTTCTTCATAGGGGGACCATTCCTGCAGTTAGTGCCAACATATCTAGCAAATACTTCACCATTCTAATTTTTGAACAGTTTATAGTTGGAGTCAATTGACTCATCATTAGAATGAGGAGATTCACATGCAAATCCAGATAAGTTAGATGGATCAAATGGAGGTCCCTTTGCAGCAACCCATGTAGTATTGGGGTACTGCTCGGGCTTCCAAAATGTACCATCAGCATTGAGTTTCCTCTCAAAGGCAATACCCTCTTTCCTAGGGTTCCTGTTGAGGATCTACTTTTTAAGCACATCACAAAGAGTCTGATGCCCTTTGAGGCTTTTGTACATGCATGTCATGTACAATTCCTTCAGCCCTTCATCGTCAGTGATACTAGCAATGTCCTCAGATGAGGAATTAGTGATAGCAGAGGCATGTGAAGAATTTGAAACATTAGCAGCATTTGAACATTCAGGTGAAGAATTAGCAGACTCACGTTCAATGCATTTCAAGCATGGAGGAACAAATTCTTCCTGAGAAGCGCTGATTTGTTGAGCAAGTAATGAATCGCGCTCCTTCTGAAGATCTTCATAACTCACTCTTAGCTTCTCAAGGTCTTGCTTTCTTTGAAGAAATTCATAAGAAAGCTTCTCATGATCCGATAAGAGAGTGTTACGATGACTTTGAAGTTTGTCAAGCTTGGACTGAAGTCTTTGAAGATTTTCAGTCAAAGTTTCAGCGCGATCCATTTATTCACCCAACATATCATCACTTTTGTCTAGCATGTTTTGAACCTTTTCTAAAGCCCTTTGTTGTTTTATAGCAATCTTAGCAAGTTTAGAATAGCTGGGCTTAAGGTTTTCATCAGATTCATTCTCACTTGATTCAGATGAGGTATATTTGAGTACCTTGGCACCCTTTGCCATGAAGCAATAGGTGGGAGCATAGTCATCATTCCCTTCATTAGCCTTGTTGGTGAGGTCATTTTCTTTAGTGTTGAAGATAGATTTGCTGACGAATGCAGTAGTGAGAGCTAGGCTCGCCACTCCGGATTCAGACTCCTCAGATGTCTCCTCTTCCTCATTTTCTTCAGATTAAGCCTCAGAGTCCATTTCCTTGCCAATGAATGCCCTAGCCTTCTTGGAGCTGCTCTTCTTGTGATATGAAGACTTTGAGGATTTTGATGATGAAGATTTTGTGGATTTCTTCTTTTTCTTCGCATCATCAGAACTATAGTACTTGTATTTCTTCTTCTTTGATTCCTTTTCCCACTAAGGACAATCTTGAATGAAATGTCCAGGTTACTTGCACTTGTGACAGAGCCTCTTCTTCTAGTCTCTGGGTGAGGAATCATTGCTCCTTGAGGATCTTCCAAGGCGACCACGTCTTGAGAACTTTTGGAACTTCTTCACGAGCAGAGCCAGATCATGGCTCAGTTCTTCACGATCACCAAGGCTACTACCAGAGTCTTCATCTTCGGACTCAGATACTGCCTTGGCCTTCAGTGCACGAGTTTTGCCATAGCTTGAACCATAGAGATCTCTCTTTTCAGCAAGTTGGAACTCATGAGTGTTTAGCCTCTCGAGAATATCAGTGGGATCAAGTGACTTGTAATCAGCACATTCTTGTATCATCAATGCCAGAGTGTCAAATGAGGAATCAAGCGATCTCAGCAGTTTCTTCACCACCTCATGGTCGGTGATGTCAGTGGCACCAAGTGCTTGAAGCTCATTTGAGATGTCAGTGAGGCGATCGAAGGTTTGTTGAACATTTTCATTGTCGAGTCGAAGAGATTGCGAAGAACATCAACTCGAGAGTCACATTGAGTTGAGACTCCTTCATTCACTTTGGACAACCTGTCGTAGATAAGCTTCGCTGTCTCCAAAGCACTCACTCTGCCATAATGTCCTTTGCTCAGATGGCCACATATGATATTCTTCGCTTGAGAGTCGAATTGCTTGAATCTCTTCACATCAACAACATTCAGAGAAGGTGTGACTGAGGGAACACCATTTTCCACAACATACCAGAGATCATTATCAATTGCTTCAAGATGCATTCACATCTTATTCTTCCAGTAGGGGTAGTCCGTCCCATCAAAGGTAGGACACCCAGCCAAGACCTTGATCATACCTGCGGTAGACATAACTAAGACTCCAGGCGGTTAAACCAAAATCACACAGAACAAGGGAGTACCTTGCTCTGATACCAATTGAAAGTGCGTTATATCGACTAGAGGGGGGTGAATAGGCAATTTTTATGAAATTCTTCACTAAGGAATTTGCTGGTGAGGAAATTCCTTAGCAAAGAACTACTAGCAGCGGAATAAGTACTCAAAAGTACACATAATAGAATACAAGCATAGTCATCATGATGAAATGAAGACAGGCAGAGAGTACAGGAAGCGTAAGCACATGATAACACATGATGAAGACAAACAGACTGAAGAAATTGAACTGAGGAAATTGAGAAAGTCTTCAGTCAAAGTCTTCAAACACAGATATGAACAAACACACAACACAGTAATGAGGAAATGAAAGAGTTGAGGAGATAGAACCAGTAAGCTTGGCGAAGACAATGATTTGGTAGACCAGTTCCAACTGTTGTCTCAGTTGTATGTCTGGTTGGAGCGGCTTAGTATTTAAACTCGAGGACACACAGTCCCGGACACCCAGTCCTGAGCACGCAACTCAGGACACCAAATCCTCACCGTATTCTCCTTGAGCTAAGGTCACACAGACCTAGCCCAATCACTCGTGGTAAGTCTTCAGGCGACTTCCAAACCTTAACAAACTTGGTCACTCGGCGATCCACAATTCCTCTTGGATCCTCTAGACCATGACGCCTAACTGTCTAGAAGAAGCACAGTCTTCGAAGGTAACAAACGTCGGATCCACGCAGGATCAATCTCTTCAGTGATGCTCAATCACTTGGGGTTTGTAGGTGTTTGGGTTTGGGTTTTTGGTTTTTCCTCACTTGATGATTTTCGCTCAAAGTCCTCAGAGAATGGGTTGCTCTCAAATGACAAGTGTCAGTTTTTCTCGGAGCAGCCAACCAGCTAGTGGTTGTAGGGGGCGGCTATTTATAGCCTAGGGAGCAGCCCGACATGATAAGACATAAATGCCCATCAATGATATGACTGTTAGGTGGATAGATATTTTGGGACAGCTGGCGCATAGCACAACAACGGTCGGAATTTTGAGTAGCAAAATCCTCAGGGCTATCATGTTCCTCAGTGTGTAGGCAATCCGCACTGGCGAATTCCTAACTCCTCAGTCAGAACAAATTCCTCAGTGACCAGAAGAACTTCATCTCTGTCACTGAAGGATATGACTGAACTGTATGAGATTTCCAATGGCTTCACTCGAAGGGATTGGTAGGTGTAGGATTTTGAGTTGAGCATCACAAGGAAATTTTTCCTTAGTATTTCCTCGACCCCCTTTAACAGTATGGTGTTTCCTATGACTCAAGAAAGAGAAAATGAAAACTATGAAAAAAAAGTCTTCATGCTTCATGTTCCTCGAAAGAATACCAAGTCTTCAAGGACACACCAATTTCTTCACTTTCAAAGTCTTCAGAAAGTCTTCAGAAAACCAAAGTCTTCAGTAGAAGAACTTCATTTTTAGGGGTCGACTTTCTCTGTAAATATCAAACTCCTCATAGACTTATAGACCTGTGTACACTCACAAACGCATTAGTCCCTTAACCTATAAGTATTCAATACACCAAAATCACTAAGGGGCACTAGATGCACTTACACTACTCATTCAAACTCCTGGAGCCAAATGGCAAACTTCCAGGATAAGTTATGGCAATGAAATACATGTTGATAGATTTGTATTCCTTGCTTCCTTGATATCTCTCAAGTCTTCAGATATTAACATCATCTTTGGTATGGACTGGATGGCAGATCATCATGCCAAGATTGATTGTTACACCAGGTTTGTTCTGCTTACACACCCATCTGGCAAGATAGTCACTGTCGCCACTAGAGTTACAAAGTGTCAACTCTATTCTCTTAATGCCAGCCCTATCCCAGACCTTGAAGATATCCCAGTAGTCCGAGACTTTCCGGATGTATTTCCAGAGGAACTGCCAGGTATTGCACCTAACAGGGATGTAGAGTTTGTCATAGATCTTATTCCAGGAACCGCTCCAATTTCAAGGAGACCTTATAAGATGGCACCCTTATAACTAGCTGAGCTTAAGAAACAACTTGATGAGTCCTTGCAAAAGGGTTTCATCCATCCTAGTTCTTGTCCTTGGGCTTGCACCATCCTCTTCGTCAAGAAGAAGGATGGTACGGAACGAATGGTTGTAGATTATCATCCCGTTAATTTGGTCTTGATAAAGAACAAATATCCGCTCCCAGGATCAATGACCTGTATGACCAGCTCACTGGATCCTCAGTATTTTCTAAGATGGATTTGAGGTTAGGCTACCACCAAATCAAGATCAGAAACAGGGACATTCCTAAGACGCCTTTTGTCGCTCATTATAGCCAGTGCGAGTACACCATCATGTCCTTCGGTCTAACCAACACACCATCCACATTCTCCCGCTTGATGAACTCGATCTTCATGGAGTACTTAGATTAGTTCGTCATGGTTTACCTCAATGTTATTCTTATTTACTCGAAGAACGAGGAAGAGCATGCCGAACATCTTAGACTTGTGTTAAAAAACTCAGAGAGCATCGTCTTTATGCCAAGTTCTCCAAGTGTGAATTTTGGTTGCCAGAAGTGACATATCTAGGCCACATGATATCTGGACCTGAATCGGCTAAGCAAGTTAGGAGTTTCCTTGGTCTAGCCAGTTATTGTCCCCTCTTTGTTGAGAACTTCTCCAAAGTGGCCAAACCTCTCACGGAACTTCTTAAGAAAGATAAAAAGTTGGAGTGGTCCCCAAAGTGTGAGTATAGTTTCCAGGAACTGAAAAGACGCCTGACTTCTGCTCCCATACTTGTGCCACCGGATTTCACTAAGGACTTTGTTATCTATTGTGATGCCCCATGACAGGGAATAGGTTGCATTCTTATGCAGGATCGTCACGTGATTGCCTATGCATCTTGACAGTTGCATCCACATGAGGAGAATTATCCTACAGATGATTTAGAGCTTGCAAATGTAGTCTATGCACTTATGACCTGGCGACATTACCTTCTTGGTAAACGTTGCGAGATCTACACCGATCACCAGAGTCTCAAGTATATATTCACCCAACCAGATTTGAACATTAGGCAAAGACGTTGGTTGGAGTTGATCTCAGATTGTGACTTAGGGATTACTTACACTCCCGGTAAGGCTAATGTCATGGACGATGCACTAAGTCGTAAGTGCTATTGCAACAATCTCATGTTGCAGCAAGGTCAACCACTTCTCCACAAGGAATTCTATAAGCTTAACCTTCACATTGCTTGTCGGTGTCAAAACCGGCGGATCTCGGGTAGGGGGTCCCGAACTGTGCGTCTAGGCCGGATGGTAACAGGAGGCAGGGAACACGATGTTTTACCCAGGTTCGGGCCCTCTTGATGGAGGTAAAACCCTACGTCCTGCTTGATTAATATTGATGATATGGGTAGTACAAGAGTAGATCTACCACGAGATCAAGGAGGCTAAACCTAGCCTACGGTATGATTGTTGTATATGGAGTTGATTGCCTATGGACTACAACCCTCCGGTTTATATAGACACCGGATAGGGTTAGGGTTACACAGAGTCGGTTACAATGGTAGGAGATCTTGAATATCCGCATCGCCACGCTTGCCTTCCACGCCAAGGAAAGTCCCATCCGAACACAGGACGAAGTCTTCAATCTTGTATCTTCATAGTCCAGGAGTCCGGCTGAAGGTATAGTCCGGCTACCCGAACACCCCCTAATCCAGGACTCCCTCAGTAGCCCCTGAACCAGGCTTCATGACGACGAGTCCGGCGCGCAAATTGTCTTCGGTATTGCAAGGCGGGTTCCTCCTCCAAGTCCTTCATAGAAGATTGTAAACACCAAGAGTAGTGTCCGGCTTCTGCAAAATAAGCTTCCACATATTGCCATAGAGAGAATAATATTAACACAAATCAAATCTGCTGACGTATTCCGCAGTGCGTCATCACACTACGGCCAAGTCCTTTACTTGAATCGTTTTTACTTTTCCACCTCAGCATGTTTTGCGAGGCGGTTTCCTTGGCACGTCTTGTCAAAGCAGAGATCGTGTACCCCCTTTACGGGATTCTCATCAATATGGACGTGGGTAACCCAACCGTGCCATTTATCACGGCGCTTGGGAGGCAAGCGAGTTTTACTAGGCTGGTGGGGACGCACAACTGCATCCGCCCATATAAGGGGATAAGGATCCACCTTTTTACCTACGCCTTCTTCCTCCTCTGCCTATCCATCTCCTGCGCACTCGAGCTCCAGCACCCAAGCCCGCACTTCCCACCTCAACCTTCTCCAGCAATGTTCGGAGCGGGAGGCAAGTGGATGGTCTCCTCCGCTACGGAGGGCCAAGTCAAGAAGCTAAGGAAGGCCGGATACCTGTCTAAGGACATCGCGCACCGGATTCCCGAAAAGGGGCAGCTTCTCCCCACCCCAAGGCCCCAAGAGAGGGTAGTATTTCTTCCCCACTTCCTCCGCGGACTGGGTTTTCCACTCCACCCATTTGTCCGGGGGCTCATGTTCTACTACGGCCTGGATTTCCACGATCTGTCCTCGAACTTCATCCTCAACATCTCGGCGTTTATCGTTGTGTGCGAGGCTTTCCTCCGTGTCCGCCCTCATTTCGGCCTATGGCTCAAGACCTTCAACGTCAAGCCCAAGGTGGTGCGTGGCAGCCAGGCAGAGTGCGGAGGCGCCATGGCGGGCAAGATGGCCAACGTCCTATGGTTCGAGGGCTCTTTTGTGGAGACCCTAAAGGGGTGCCAATCCGGGTGGTTTTACATCACCGAGCCACGCGATCCGAACTGGATCGCAACCCCCGAGTTCCGATCCGTACCCCCCACGCGGCTTATGTCCTGGAAAGAGACGGGCCTGTCATGGGGTGACGAAAAAGAGGTGACCGGATTGCAAACATGAATCCAGTCCCTGGCGAACAAGCCAATCCGGCTTGTTAATGTAATCCAAGTTATGCTCGTCCGCCGGATCCTCCCGTGCCAACGACGGGATTTTAATCCGTGGGAGTTCGACCCGGCGGAACACCAAACCCTTAGCAGGCTCTTCGACATGACGTATGAAGATGCCTGGAAGGTGCTATTCAAGGGCGCCGAGGCTCCCGCATCCGCTTCCGAGGACCGCGGATACAGCTCGCAGCGTCACGCTAGCGAGGTAAGCTATCTTCACCTTTTACAGGATGTTAAGCTTTTTTCATAGTTTGACTCTATGCGGGATCTAAACTCCCTTACCTTTGACAGGCTTGGCGAGCGATATCCGGACCGATTAACTGTCCAGCTCCGCTGCCTGAAGACCCAGCCCCAGCTCTACTAGTGAAGCTGCTGGTTCCGGCGCTTTATGTGGTGCCGGAGAAGAAGGCCAAGAAGAAGAAGACCACGGGGACTCAAAAGAGTGCCCGCAACATGGTGATGTCGGACCCATCATCTGACGAGTCCGAGACGCCCTCCTCCCGCGAAAACGAGGAGGAGGAAGAAGAAAACTCTCCCCCCCAGCGGAGGGAGGAGAGAAGAGGAAGGCCGCCCCAACGGGGGAGGCCGAGGGGTCTAGGAAAAGGAAGACCCCTCCGCCGGACTACGCCCCCAACGTCGAAGAGGGCAAAGAGGAGTGGCCAAACAGGGCCAAGCGTCCGGCGAAATCATAAGTTCGGATATCAGAATAACTCATGATGTTCCTTTGTTGCACATCTTTCCCTAATGTCGAATGTAATTATGCAGTCCGCCCCGGGCCGAATTTGATGAATCGTCGGGCGACTCCCTGGACTCATCGAACGTGAACTCAGTTCCGCCCGCTGTCTCCCCCCGCACTGCAGACGATGCCGAAGTGGCGTCGTGACAAGCTCCGGGGCAGGAGGAGGTGGTCCCGGAGGAGCCGCAGGGCAACCTCCCGGACTCCAGGAGTGAAGGGGATAAGGCCCCCCAGGGCTCCAAGTCCGGCTTTGTGCCTGACACCGCGCCGGAATCTTCCACAGTTCTGGACCGCGGTAGGCGAACTCCTTCCAAGAGGAGCAAGCCTTCTGAGCCGGTGGCCTCCGTCCAACCGGAGGTGCCGGACAATCTGCTGGAGGTGCTTGACGGCGCCTCCATCGACGAGGGGCACCGTACTATTATGAGTACGGTGATCCAAAAGGTTCGGTCCGCCAAGAGCGGACTGAATGAAGCTTGCGCTAGCCTTCTAACAGGCTTCGAGGTAAGTAAAAATATGTAAAAATATTACCGCATAGACAGTAGCCCCTGATGCTCTATTTGGCGTTCAGAAAGAAAAGCCGAATAGAGGATCTATTAAATTTCACAGGAGTCTAACAAAAAGAGTCAATATGCGTATGCAGGCTTCGTTGCTATCCACCGCCGCACTGACTGCGGAGGTGGGTGTCCTGAAGCAGGACCTCAAGTGGACCGAGCGAGAGCTCGGCCTTGCCAAGCGGCGGCTCAAGGAGAGAGAAGGTAAGAAATACCTTACAGAAAAAGTGCCTATAAAAAGGCGTGATTGCAAAAAAAAAATAACAGGATTGTACTACTTATTGTAGGGGCCACGACTGAGGTGGCGACCCTTAAGCAGGCACTGTCTGAGGCCAAAAAGAAAATGGCCACGGAGCGCACCGAGCGAGACAGACTTGGGGTTCAGGTCGGCGAGGTGCAGCAAGAGCTTCAGGCTCTTATGAAAATACATGAGAGTTTGGAGCTTGAGTCAAAGGCGCAAGCATCCGAGCTCGCAACGGCCCTTGAGACTGCCAAGTCTGCCAAGGCTGAAGCCCAAAAGGCCCTCCAAGAGTTGGAGGAGATGAGGAAGATAGCAGCGGGTAAGGCATTCTTTATGCAAAGCAGAAATATAAAAGTGAACTACTTGTTACTTACCCGAATCCGGAGCTCTCCAGGGGCATTCGTAGATCTTCCCCACAGCGTATCCGCCGCTGCCGCATTCTACCGAGCTGAAGAGGGCAGCTCGACGGAGAAGGTGTTCTGGTCTTAGTATTCTGAGGCCGGACACCTTGTGCCTTTGAGTGACCAGTTGAAACAGCTGGTCGAGCTCCACAAGGTGGCCGAATAGGCCATGAAGGGCCTCATAGTTCGGCTTTGGCCCGGAGAGGCCCTTCCTGGGAGCTATTTTGGGCTGGTGCGGCGGCTGGTGGAGGCTTGTCCGAGGCTCGAGGTCATCAAGCGCTCTGTCTGCATCAAAGTTGCCCGTCGGGCCCTTGCCCGTGCGAAGGTGCACTGGGGTAAGCTGGACGGTGAGAAGCTTGTGAAGGACGGGCCGCCACCGGGGAAGGAGCATCGCAAGCCCGAGAACTACTACAAGGATGTTCTTGCAGGTGCCCGCCTTGTGGCGGATGAATGTACCAAGGATGTGATTTTTGAATGAACTCGCTCGTGTTTATCCTGTGCGCTGAAAACTTGTTCATATGCGCTAAGCAATGCTTATTGAATTTAAAATATTACTTTCTGTGCAGCCGTTTATCAAAAAATTGAGAGATGGCCAGTCGTCGGCTTCTGCCCCCATGCCACTAGTGCTGGGGTGTTCGGGATAAACCTGAGCGCTCTTTTTCCCATAGTTGGGTCCTTCGAGGGAGGCGCTCAGCACAACGAACCAGGCAATCGGACTATAATGCTTGAACACTCTCACTTAGCCATAGAACTCTATAATTTTAAATTTCGGCGAAGCCCCTAGTTCGGAAGACCGAGTTCGGGGCGCTATCCACGCCTTGGCCGGACAAAGCCAGCTCCCCGCTCGAAGCGGCATAAGTCTTTAGGGACTCGAAAAACCTCTCGAACAGCGACCGGTCTCTCGCCTCATCATGACAGTCAGTTTTAGCTTTCTCCACTGAGGTGCTTAACCCAGCTGAACTGGGGCACAATCGCAGTGGTTCTCCTAGTGCTACCTTAGCCGACATAGCGGAACATAAGGCACCAAAACATAGGAGCCGGGCAAACCCAACTATTGACCCAAATCATGATTCGGAGCCGATGCATATAGTGCTATGAGTTCGGGGTGCCGCACTTGTGAAAGTGTACGGACTTCTCACACCATAATGAGGGGTACTGAAGCCCCTGGCGTGTTTGCCGTACCATGGTGTACGGGTGCAATCATGTCATTTAATAAACATATATGTGAAAAGAGGATAATGCAAAAATAGACAAGAAGCTAAGCATTATCTATAGAGAGGCTATTTATCAAAGCCGAACGATGCAAATAGTGCGATAAGCAAAAGATATTGGACTATTCAGTATGTCCTGACCAGGGGCAGGCCGCGGAATTGTATTTAAAACAGGTATACCGCTCGTAACAGAGACCACCTGGGAGTTCCATAATGCGGCATGGCTTGTCTGTCTCCCTGGATCTTACATCGTTTGTGCGGCAGGCGAATTGCCGAACAGGTCGTCCGAAGTATGGAGTCCTGAAAGTAAGAAAAAATTAAAAAGAATCCGGCAGCCCCTAGTACATTTTAAGCCGTATTTTGGACATGCCGTTATTGTGCCCCTTCCCCTGTGCCCATGGTATTTCAAGGGCGTAGTTATGTACGCGAGGTACTGGTTTCGCTATGTCGCGAAAGCTGGGGTTGGGGCCGCATTGCTACGCTTGCTCAGAGTGTGCCAGGCGGTCCTGCTGTGGGTTACTCCGGGCGCGCTTGGCAGTGTCTGGCTTTTTAATGGCCGGACTGGAGAATTACCTGAGAAGGCTACTTTGTACCTCCCCCGCGAGAGCCGCCGTGTGCTCCTCCGTACGGAGGGAGCGTTCGGTGTTTCCGTTGACCGTAATTACTCCTCGAGGGCCTAGCATTTTGAGCTTGAGATATGCGTAGTGCGGCACTGCATTGAACTTTGCGAATGTGGTTCGTCCAAGCAGGGCGTGATAGCCACTGCGAAACGGGACTATATCGAAGATTAACTCTTCGCTTCGGAAATTGTCCGGGGATCCGAAGACCACGTCAAGTGTTACTGAGCCTGTACAGTTGGCTTCTACACCTGGTATAACGCCTTTAAAGGTCGTTCTTGTGGGCTTAATCCTTGAGGGATCTATGCCCATTTTCCGCACTGTATCCTAATAAAGCAGGTTTAGGCTACTGCCGCCGTCCATGAGGACTCTTGTGAGATGAAATCCGTCGATGATTGGGTCGAGAACCAATGCGGCGAAGCCGCCATGACGGATGCTAGTGGGATGGTCCCTTCGATCAAAAGTGATCGGGCAGGAGGACCATGGGTTGAACTTTGGGGCGACTGGCTCTATCGCGTATACGTCCTGTAGCGCACGCTTCCGCTCCCGCTTGGGAATGTGGGTTGCGTATATCATGTTCACCATCCGCACTTGTGGGGGAAAGCCCTTCTGTCCATTGTTGTTCGGCGGCTTGGGCTCCTCCTCGTAGCTGTGCAGCTCCTTGTCTCTGTTTTCGGCCTTAACTTGCCTGCCTGCTTGAACACCCAACAATCCCTGTTAGTGTGATTGGCTGGCCTTTCAGGGGTGCCATGTATCTGGCACAAGCAATCGAGTATTCGGTCCAAACTGGACGGGCCCTGAGTATTCTTTTTGAATGGCTTTTTCCGCTGACCGGATTTATAGCCTTTGAATCCGGCATTGACTGCCGTGTCTTCATTGCTGTCGCTGTTAACGCGGCGCTTTTGCTTATTCCGACGTGTCCTGCCACTTTTGGCCTTGGTATCCGAATTACCAGGGTTCTTTGATAAGTTGTTACTGCGAGCTAGCCAGCTGTCTTCTCCCATGCAAAAGCGGGTCATGAGTGTCATGAGGGCTGCCATGGATTTCGGCTTTTCCTGTCCCAGGTGCCGGGCAAGCCACTCGTCGCGGATGTTATGCTTGAAGGCTGCTAGGGCCTCTGCGTCCGGACAGTCGACTATCTGGTTTTTCTTTGTTAGGAAACGTGTCCAGAATTGTCTGGCCGATTCCTTTGGCTGCTGAATTATGTGGCTTAAGTCGTCGGCATCCGGCGGTCGCATGTAAGTGCCCTGGAAGTTGTCGAGGAATGCGGCTTCCAGGTCCTCCCAAGAACTGATTGAGTCTGCTGGCAAGCTGTTAAGCCAATGCCGGGCCGGTCCTTTAAGTTTGAGCGGGAGATATTTGATGGCGTGTAGATCATCGCCGCATGCCATGTGGATGTGAAGGAGATAATCCTCGATCCATACCGCCGGATCTATTGTGCCATCGTATGATTCGATGTTTACGGGTTTGAAACCCTCTGGGATTTTATGATCCATTACTACATTTGTGAAGCATAGCGGGTGTGCGACGCCTCTGTACTGGGCTATATCACGACGCAGCTCAGAAGAGCTATGTCTATTGTGTTCGGCAAGGCCGGATTTGTTGTATCCGGAGTGAAGATCATTGTCACATGCCGTAGGGCGCCTGCGCGATCCGTAGATCGATCTTGTTTGTCTTGCCTTATCCTCCAGTATGTCTCGCAGGTCGGGTGCATTTTCTCGTGCCTTAGTTGAGCGGCGTCGGGGCATGGCTTGGGTGGAGGGCCGAGAGGCCTCTCTGTCGCGGCCGCGAGGTGGCCGGTCTGCCATGTCATGCGCTGGTGATGTAGGTGCTTCCTCCTCTGATCGGGGTAGCGGCATGCGCTTCGGGTAACTCTTGGAGGGGCGTTCGAGTTCATACTCTTCGGCCGCAAGGACTTCAGTCCATCTGTCAGCTAGCAAATCTTGGGCAGCTCTAAGCTGTTGCTGCTTTTTCTTGAGGCTGCTTGTCGTGGCTAAAAGCCTGCGTTTAAAACGCTCTTGTTCGGCGGGGTCTGATGGTATGACGAATTCGTCGTCATCGAGGCTTGCCTCGTCTTCGGAGGGAGGCGTATAGTTATCATCCTCGACCTCTCGGTCTGCCGCTCTCTCATGAGGGCTAGCTTCTCCATCTTCCTGTGCCAAATCTTGCTGAGGTGGGTGTTCTTCGGCGCTATCCGGGGTAGTATTATCTCCCGTGCCGGAATCACCGTTTTTGCTTTGGCGGGATTTAGAGCGGCGCCGCTGACGCCGGCGCTTTGGCTGTTTCTTGGGGGTGTCATCCCCCACTGTTCCATCGCCATCTCCATCTTTTGGAGTATCCACCATATATATGTCATATGACGAGGTGGCCTTCCAGCGCCCTACAGGTGCTGGTTCCTGTTCGTCTCCTACATCGTCGTCCATGCCGTTGATGTCTTCGGAGCTGAAGTCAAGCATGTCGGTTAGATCGTCGACAGTGGCTACAAAGTGGGTGGTGGGTGGGCTTTGAATTTCCTCATCGTTCGTATCCCACCCTAGCTGACCGTAGTCCGGCCAGGGCTCTCCTGATAAAGAGAGAGACTTAAAAGAATTCAGGATGTCGCCAAAAGGCGAATGCTGAAAGATGTCTGCGGCGGTGAACTCCATTATCGATGCCCAATCGGATTCGATTGGCAGGGGCGCGGGTGGTTCGGAGTCCGGGGAGGAGTCCGGATCCTCGGAGTCACGGGTCGTGCAGAGTGCGGGGCTAGCGTTCGGCTCGATCACTTTTGGGATCGCAGCCCCCGAGGTGACGTCGAACCGCTCATCCTCGATTGGCGCAACAGGCTCCGAGTTAGGGGTCGGAACCGATGCATGTGCGGCCTCCAGGACACTGTCCGGAGGCAGAGCTAGATCATTCCCCTCGAGATAGTGCGGCGCGCTTGGCCGTGGCTCGAACCCGTCGAAGATCAAGTCTCCGCGGATGTCAGCCGTGTAGTTTAAGCTTCCAAACCTGACTTGATGGCCAGGGGCGTAGCTTTCGATCTGCTCCAGGTGGCCGAGCGAATTGGTCCGCACAGCGAAGCCGCCGAAGACGAAGATCTGTTTGGGGAGAAAAGTCTCACCCTGGACCGTATCGTTATTGATGATCAAAGGAGCCATCGGGCCTAAAGGCGACGACATAGAGGAACTCTCAATGTCGGTGTCAAAACCAGCGGATCTCGGGTAGGGGGTCCCGAACTGTGCGTCTAGGCCAGATGGCAACAGGAGGCGGGGAACACGATGTTTTACCCAGGTTCGGGCCCTCTTGATGGAGGTAAAACCCTACGTCCTGCTTGATTAATATTGATGATATGGGTAGTACAAGAGTATATCTACCACGAGATCAAGGAGGCTAAACCCTAGAAGCTAGCCTACGGTATGATTGTTGTATATGGAGTTGATTGCCTATGGACTACAACCCTCCGGTTTATATAGACACCGGATAGGGTTAGGGTTATACAGAGTCGGTTACAATGGTAGGAGATCTTGAATATCCGCATCGCCAAGCTTGCCTTCCACGCCAAGGAAAGTCCCATCCGGACACGGGACGAAGTTTTCAATCTTGTATCTTCATAGTCCAAGAGTCCGGCTGAAGGTCTAGTCCGGCTACCCGAACACCCCCTAATCCAGGACTCCCTCATTGCTACTCATGGATTTCTTTCTACCTTGGTGGCGAAACCTACCCTTGAGGATCAGATCATTACTGACCAGAAGTTTGATAAGGGTGTTATCCGCATCAAGAGAAACATTAAGAAGGGAGTTGGTGGATGTTTCTCTATGAATGATCGAGGTGTTGTTTTCTTTGAGAATCGCTTGGCGGTTCCCAAGAATCAACATCTGCGACAACTGATCCTTAAGGAGGCCCATGAATCTCCTCTCATGATTCATCCTCATAGCACTAAGATGTATCAGGACCTACACCAGAGGTTCTGGTGGACTAGGATGAAGAGAGAAATTACCCAGTTCATTGCTAACTGTGACGTTTGTCGTCGCGTTAAGGCAGAGCATCAGAGACCTGCTAGCACTCTTCAGCCTTTAGCTATTCCTGAGTGGAAATGGGATAAATTTGGTATGTACTTTATCACCGGCTTTCTCAGGACCAAGAGAGGGAATAATGCTATCTTCATAGTCATTGATCGTCTCTCCAAAGTGGCACACTTCCTACCTGTTCGAGAGGGTATCACTGCCAGTTAGCTCACTGACTTATATATTTCTCGAATAGTGTCACTTCATGGTGTCCCACTAGAGATCAATTCAGACCGTGGTACTCTTTTCACTTCTCATTTTCTGGGAGTGTTTCCAGACTGCCATGGGAACCCATCTTTCTTTCAGTACCGCTTTCCACCCTCAGTCAAGTGGTCAGGTGGAACAGGTCAACCAAATTCTCGAAGACATGCTTAGAGCCTGTGTTATCTCATTCGGTATGGATTGGGAGAAGTGCCTTCCTTTCGCCGAGTTTGCTTATAACAATAGTTACCAATCCAGTCTTAAGAAAGCTCCTTTTGAGATTCTTTATGTACAAAGATGTTGAACACCCTTGAACTGGTCAGAAACCGGTGAAAGACAATTCTTTGGACAGGACATGATCCAGGAAGCAGAAGAGCAAGTTCGCATTATTTGTGAGAATTTGAAAACAGCCCAGCCTCGTCAAAAGAGCTAGTATGACCATCGTCATAAGGAAGTGTCTTATGAAATTGGCGACAAGGCTTACCTTCGGGTTACCCCTTTGAAGGGTACCCATCATTTCGGTATTAAGGGCAAGTTGGCTCCTCATTACATTGGTCCTTTTCGCATTCTCACTAAACGAGGAGAGGTTGCCTACTAGTTGGACCTACCCCCACATCTCTCTCGAGTTCAAGATGTCTTCCACGTCTCTCAACTCAGGCTTTGCTTCTCGGAAATCCGCAGAGTGGACCACGAAACATTTGGTCTCCAAGATAACCTCACATATCGAGAGTACCCTGTTTGCATTCTTGATCAAGCAGAGCGTGTCACCCGACGTCAAAACATCAAATTTCTCAAGGTTCAGTGGTCTCATCATTCCGAGAGAGAAGCTACTTGGGAGCGAGAAGATCGTCTTTGACTGGAGTACCACATTTCCTTTCCACCAACTCCTGAATCTCGGGGCGAGATTCTTTCGAGTGGGGCCGAGTTGTCACATCCCTAGTTCTGGTATGACCTAGGCTAGCTTCCAAGTGAGCATCATGTTTAAAATTCAAATTAACTTTAAATGGGGGATGTTCAAACCCTAGCATCAATGAAATTCAAATAGGTTCAACTAAAAATATTTTTTAGTGAACCCAAATGGCCTTAAAAATGTTCATCACTTTTGGAAAATGCTGGAAACAGCAACCAAAGGTGATGTACATTTTTGCATGATATTTGGTTTGTTGAATTGACATGTATTCTATTTTGAATTGGAGCAAATAAATACTATAAAGACTTTATTGCCCCAATAATTCTGATTTTTGGTAAGGGGCTTTGGAATAATCATTTTAGTCCTTGCAAAATTTATCAGAAGCAACAAAATTAGTTTGGTTCAAAAACCAAATTAAAACAAATGTCAGAAATGGAAAATAGAAAAAAATAGAAAAATGGAGAAACTTAACTGGTGTCTCCAGCCGGCCTAGCACTGTGCGGCCCACTGGCCCAACCGCCAGTCATCATCCTCCTGGCGATGACAGAAGGACGAGGGGCACGCACTCGCCGCCCGCGCGCACGGGCGCCACGCCACCTGCCTGCTTACCCCTCTCCCTCGATGCTCTGGCCTCTCTGGACATTGCCACGACGCACCCTGGGCCCCTCTCACTCTCTCCCATGGTCATCCTCGCCTCTGCCCCTCGCTCTCTCACCCGCCTGAGTGCCACCGTCGTTGCCGCTCGCCATTGCCGCGCCCACCGCCACGGCCTCGCCCCTCCGACGAGGCCAAGAGCTTCGTCGCGTCTTCCTCGTACTCTCCGTCAAGTCACGCGTTGCCGGACGCCCTGTGGAGCCGCCTCCGCCGTCATCTTCAACCCCGTCCGCCATGGATCTCCACGACCTGTCGTCACCCGCAGAGCCTTCCCCGAGCCGCCGTTGCCTCTGCTCGACTCGCTGTGAGCTCCCACCTCGAACCCCCCTCTCCCCCGTGTCTTTTACATGCTGCAGCCGTGCTTCCGCTTGAGGTCAAACTCCGTCCGCCGCCACGAGCTCCGATCACCCTGCAGCCTCCCACCTGCTCCCCTGGATGCGGACGAGGACGGGTTACGCCCCAGTGGTCTTCGCGCGTCCAGCCGCCGCTTGTAGCGCAAGTCCGGCGGGTTGCCGCCACGGTTTGGGTAACTGCCGGCCGAACCCCGGCGACTACCGACGTGTCACGGCCATTAGGGGCTAACCCCCCTAATTAGCCACCTCTTTGCCATTGACAGCGGGCCCCATGGCCTGGTCAAACCGAGTTAGCTCTGGTTTTGGCCGGGATTAACAAACGGGTCACTGATGAGTGGGCCTTGTTGGTCAGGTTTGACCCCGGTCAGCCCCGGTTGACCTGCTGACGTCGTGCTATCGTCACGCTGACGCTGTATTTGACTTTCCAGATTTAAAATAATTCAGGAATTTCATAAAATAGCCAAAACTTCAAAAAATCATAGAAAAATAACTGTAGCTCAGATTGAAATAATTTAGATATGAAAAATTATCAAAAAAATCAATCTATCCATCTCTACCAGTTTCATGCATGAAAAACCAATTTATACCTGCTGTATATGTGAAAACACATTAAGGGTTTTTAAAGAGACTTAAGCTAGAGTTACAATTGAACCTTTGGTTCAAATGGACTTCTTCCAAGTGAAATGCTAGATGCATTAGCACAAACCATATCACATCTACATGCCAAGTTCATGCATCATATTGTTGCATATGATTATGTTTTTATTGTCGGCATCGTCCTTCTCGATAGGTCCTGTTCCGGAGACCGTTCCAGAGTACTTGTCAGAAAAGCAGTGCCTCCATGTTGATCTACCAGGCAAGCAAACCCCCTTGTTCATTCTGATACAATCCCACTCTCTCACTCCTGCTCTCTTTTATTGCATTAGGACAACAACGATTCAACTGCTACTTTATGCTGCGGTAGTTGAACCCATTCCTCTTCATGACCTGTCATTGCCATAGTAAATAGTTGAAACCACTAGCATGTGTAGGAGTTGAATGAGCCATGTTGTGTTCCTACCATGCCATGCCTGCTATTGCTTAGAGTTGTGTCAGGTCTGATTCATATGGAATGAATTGGAGTGTTACGATATGTTCTGGTGCTGAGAGTTAAGTGTGTGAACACGATTTGGTAAAGGTAGCGGTGAGAGGCCATGTAGGAGTACATGGTGGGTTGTCTCACTGGAACCGTCCTTAAGAACTGAGTTCTGTGTATGTTGTCCAATGGCTAGCTACTACCACGCATTGGAATGCTTAAGTGCCCCCTTTCGACTTATTAACCAACTTGATCTCTGTCCAGGAGTCGCAATTAGTTTCTGGTGTTTGTAGGTAGTGTTATTTTCCTACCAAGTGGCACTTGACAGGGTGGGCTTGGGACAGACTAGGCATAGGTGGCACGGTGTACCAAGCATAGATCCATCCGGCACGGTGGGCTTGGGAACCCTGCACACATCATTTGGGGCCGTCAGTGAAACCCTGACTAGATCTCCTTGCGGTTGGAACCCGAATAGGCGATAAACCTGGACTAGAGTCTTGTGTGGTTAGTCAGGTCGTGGCCGATACCCTCGCCAGGCTTCTGCTTGAAGGTTGCCGAGATACATGACATGTACATGGCGGTAAGTGGCGAGAGCGTGTGTGAAGAAGTACACCCCTGTAGGGTTAACACGATCTATTCGAACAGCCAGGTCCGTGGTTATGGACTTCTTGGATGCTTACGTGGTACATAGACAACTTGATGTGGATACTCTAAAATGCTCAAGACAAGTGTGAGTGCTATGGATGACCTTCTCGTTGGGAGACGGGAATGACTCTATAGTAGTGTATTGATGTGGTGATTAGTGGACTCTTGTGCGCTTTCTCACCTCAAAGAAGTTACTTGTAGTCGTAGAACATGATAGCCACTAAGTCAAAGCTGGCTTGCTGCAGCCAAACCCCACATTGCCTTCTTGATACTAATGCATGTATGATAGGATCTGGTATGTCTTGGTGAGTACCTTTGTACTCACGTTTGCTTTATTCATGTTTTGCAGAGGAGATCTCGGTCTCACTAGTAGTTCCACATGGACTGCGACGAGTAGCTTGTTACCTTAGCTACGATCTTGTTGTAACACCTCGGATGTAATTTACCTTATTTGTACTCCAACTCTTGCCATTTCTTGTACTAAGTTATTGTATTTCCTCGTTGTCGGGTTTTTGTCTCCATGTGTTTTGTCTTTTTCTTGCATCTCATATCATGTCATCATGTGCATTGCATTTGCATATGTGTTCGTCTCATGCATTCGAGCATTTTCTTCGTTGTCTGTTTTGCATTCCGGCGCTCCTATGTCCTCCAGTGTCCCTTTCTACCTCTTTTCATGTGCGGGTGTTAAACGTTTCCGGATTGGACCAATACTTGCCAAGCGGCCTTGGTTTACTACCGGTAGACCGCCTGTCAAATTTCGTGCCATTTGGACTTTGTTTGATACTCCAACGGTTAACAGGGGGACCGAAAATGCCTCATGTGGGTTGCAGCCCAACACCCTTCCAGAGTTGCTCAAAACCCACCTAAACCCTTCCATCATCTAGAGCGTTCGATCACGATCGCGTGGCCGCAAACCACACCTCATTTGGAGCTTCCTAGCTCCCTCCACCTCTATATATAGATCCCTCCACAAAATTTCCGGGTCAAAACACCCCTAAACCTTAGATCCGCCCCTCTCCAGCCGCCGGACATGTCCGGAACCTAGCCGGACACGTCGCGCCGCCGCTGCCGACCAATCGCGAGCCGCCAGCTGTCCCACCCGGCGCCCCACTTCGCCGCGGTGCCGCCCGGCCCGCTCGGCCCGCGGGAGGCCCCCGCGGCCCGTTCGCTCGCGCCGCCTCATGCCCGCGAGCCGCCGTCGTCCTCCTCGCGTCCGGCCGCCCGGCCGCCCGACGCCGCCGCATGCCATCGCCGGCGACCGCCCGCGTCGGCGACACCGTCCCTCCACCGAGCCCGTCGCGCCGCCCCACTACTTTGGCGCCGTGCCCGGATCCCCGCCGCCCGGCGACCTCTCCACCCTCCTCCGGCTAGCTCCGGCGAGCTCCGTCACCTCCGACCGCCTCTCTTCTCTCCGGTGAACAGTGGACTCCGGTGGACCTCGTGATCCGCGCCCGGCCAGATCTGGATCTGAGATCCACCTTGGTTGACTTTTTCGTCACTAACCCTAATATTTTTGCATACTTTGACATGCCATAACTTCCTCATCGTGGGTCCGATTCGTGTGTGTAGCATATCAGAATGTTCGTCTCGAAGATTACATCATTTCATCTCATTGCATCATTTTCATTTGAGCTCATCTTGATGCCTGAAATGCTGTTGGAAGAGGGCTATGTGAGGATTGTTTCAAATCTGTTTCAGCAATTGCACTTTTGTCATTTTTGCTATGATTAATGTGTGCATGCTATGATCCTGAGCTCTACATGTGTTTTGTAGAATGCCATGCCATCTTTACAGGGGTGTATGCCATGTATTTTTGTGATCTTTGTGGTGACTAGCACAAGCATGCAAAGTAGCTTACTCAATGATGCTGATTTTAGGGACTTGGAATTTCAGTCCTTGCCCTGTCATTATTTTTATGCCATATGTTCATGTTATTTCCTAGTGATCTGTGCCTCTTTTGAGCATGATCAGTAAGGATATTTTTTAGATAATGTTGTGCTCTATCCATCCATGTCTTTGCTTGCAATTATGGAGCACCCTAGCTTTAGTCAATCAAGCTCTACTTTTGCTATAAAATGTTCCTGGTAGATTGTTAACATGTTTAGCGATTTTGCCGAGCTTGTTGTTGTTGATACGTGCATGCTATGATGTTGTTCTTGCCATGTCTAGCGTCTACGCCATGTCTATTTGTTGGGTATATACTTAGTTTGTCATGCAATGCCCCGTAGTGAGTGCATCGAGCTCGTAAACATGCCTACTCGTTATCTATTTTGCCATGCTCCAGTTTTTCACTAAGTCTGAATTTGTTTATGTTTTTGCTATGTTCACGTGGTTGCAATTGTATTTTCTGATTCTTTTGGATCATGGTAACTATGGGACTTTTGTTATATGCTTTGAGCAGCTTCATGCCATGCCTTGCTTTGCCATGATATGATCCTGTAGCATGTAGTTATCATGCTCTAAACATTGCTTCCTGATGATAAAATCCTGACTTGCTGTCAATTTCACGAAGTCCGAAACCAGTAGTCTTTTGCACTTTTGCCATGCTTGTTTGAACCTGTTAGTGAGTGAATTAGCCGTAGCTCAGTGTTCATCTTTTGTCAAGCATCATGAGTGGATCCCTGCCATGTATTTTGTTGCTATGTTTGAGTGTTGTAGCATATTTGTCTTGATGCATTTAGATGGCTACTTGTTGTTAATCGCAGACCGGTGCCATATTTGTTTTGCTTGCCATTTCCAAACCGTGCATTCGATTCCGGTGATCTTTATATCGATTTCAACGGAAATCATCTCCTCTTTCCAGTGTCACTCTTGGATTTCCATGTTGAGGCCAGGTTCAATCATTCCTTTCCAAATCTTTCATATGCATCACATATCGCATCCCGCATATCATACCCTATTTGCATCATGTTGCTTGAGCATTGCGCATGGTTGATTGTGTTTCTTTTGTTTGTTGTTCTTGCTTGGGTAGATCCGAGAGACGAGTACGTGAGTGAGGAGCCCGTTGAGTATGCAAGCGAGGATCAAGGCAACTCTAAGAACTTTGCAGGCAAGATGACCATACCCTCGAAATCACTTCTATCTTTGCTTGCTCGATACTCGCTCTTTTGCTATGCCTATGCTACGATACCTACCACTTGCTTATCATGCCTCCCATATTTCCATGTCAAACCTCTAACCCACCATGTCCTAGCAAACCGTTGTTTGGCTATGTTACCGCTTTGCTCAGCCCCTCTTATAGCGTTGCTAGTTGCAGGTGAAGATCGGAGATCGTTCCTTGTTGGAACTTGTTTATTGTTGGGATATCACCATATTATCTTGTTTATCTTAATGCACCTATATACTTGGTAAAGGGTGGAAGGCTCGGCCTTATGCCTGGTGTTTTGTTCCACTCTTGCCGCCCTAGTTTCTGTCATATCGGTGTTATGTTCCCGGATTTTGTGTTCCTTACATGGTTGGGTTATAATGGGAACCCCTTGACCGTTTGCCTTGAATAAAACTCCTACAGCAATGCCCAACATTGGTTTTACCATTTGCCACCTAGCCTATTTTTCCCTTGGGTTTCCGGAGCCCAAGTGTAACGCCCCGGATGTAACTTTCCCAATTTGTACTCCAACTCTTGCCGTTTCCGGCGTTAAGTTATATTTATTTCTCGGGTTCGGGTCTTTGTCTCCGTGTGTTATTTTAGTTTTCATGCATATCATATCATGTCATCATGTGCATTGCATATGCATACGTGTTCATCTCATGCATTCGAGCATTTTCCCCGTTGTCCGTTTTGCATTCCGGCGCTTCATTCTCCTCCGGTGGTCATTTCTAGTTTTCTTTCGTGTGTGGGGTTTAAACATTTCCGAATTGGACCGAGACTTGCCAAGCGGCCTTGGTTTACTACCGGTAGACCGCCTGTCAAGTTTCGTATCATTTGGACTTCGTTTGGTACTTCAACGGTTAACCGAGGGACCGATAAGGCCTCGTGTGTGTTGCATCCCAACACCCCTCCATTTTGGCCCAAAACCCACCAAACCCTGCTCCATCATCTAGAGCGTTCGATCACGATCGCGTGGCCGAAAACCGCACCTCATTTGGACTCTCCTAGCTCCACTTATGCCTATAAATAGCCCCCCCCCGTTTTTCGGATCTCTCCTCCCCCGCGAAACCCTAAAATTCCCTCGCGCCGGCCGGACGTGTCCGACCCGGCCGGACGAAATCGCCGCCGCCGCCTCAGCCTACCAGACGCCGCCACGTGGCGCCGCCACCTACCTCCGCCACCGGGCCCGAAGGCCCAGATCCGGCCCCCGACTCCGCCACCGCGGGCCACTCCCTCCGCCG
>NC_041388.1:204623207-204632980 GCF_002162155.2 Triticum dicoccoides | reverse complement strand
CCACCTCGCCGGCTAGGCGCGCTGCCACCGCCCGGTGCCGACGACCGCGCCCCGGCGCCCACTCGTCTCACCGGCCTCGGATCCGGCCGCCCCCTCCAACGCCGGCCACCGCGGCCATCGTTTTCGGCCACCTCGACCTCGGGCGCTACAGTGTTCTCCGGCGACCTCGTAATCCGTGCGGATCTCAGATCTGATAATAAACCCTAGGGTTGACTTTTCCCCCTCTCTCTCTAATTTTTTTGTGCAAACTTTGACCTGCCGTATCTCCGTGTCCGTAGCTCCGATTTGGACATATAGTATATAAAAATGTTCGCCTCGACGAGTACATCATTTCATTCCATTGCGTCATTTTTATTTGAGCTAATCTTGATGCCCGAAATGCTGTTAGAAGGAGGCTTCGTGAGTAAATTGTCAGATCTGCTAGTTCATCTTAGACTTTTGTCATTTTTGCCATGATTATTGTGTGCATGATATGCCTGTGAGTCCTTCATATGTTTTGTTAAGGATTTTGTCTTCTTTTCAGAGGTGCAACCCATGCATTTTTAGGATGTGTGTGGTGACTTGTGCAAGCTTGCAAAGTGAGGCACCCGGTAAATCTGTTTTCAGGGACTTAGTAGTTTTCACCAAGTCTGGGATTATTTAGTTCATGATGCCATATGTTCTTGTTGTTCCCTAGTGATCCGTGCCTCTTTTGAGGATGATCAGTAAAGGAGTTTTGTTTATCATGTTATGCTCTATCCATCCATGTCTTTGTTTGAAATTATGGAGCACCCTTGCTTGAGTCAATCGAGCTCTACTTTTGCTTCGTGGTGAATCTGGGCAGATCGTCAACTCGTTTGCGATTTTGCTGATGTTACTGTAGTTGATCCGTGCATGCTATGCCATTGTTCTTGCCATGTCTAGCTATCATTTTGTGCCTTATTAATGGATGTATGCTTTCCTTTCCATGACTTCCACCGTGGTGAGTGCATCGAGCTTGTTTACGTGCCTTCGTGAGTTATATTTCAGCATGTCTCAGTTTTCACAAAGTCCGAAAACTGATTGTGTTTGAGCTATGTTCGTGTGCTTGTTAGTATATTTTGTGAACCCTTTTGTCCCCAGGTCACTTAGGGACTTTTGTTAAGCTTGTTGAGTAGCTCCATGCCATGTTCTTCTTTGTCATAATCAGGTCATGTATCATGTTGTTTTGTTGCTCCGAAGAGGGCTTCGTGGTCTGAAATTTCAGACTAGTGTTAATTTCACTAAGTATGAAATCTGTTTTGCAATTGCGTTTTTGCCATGCTTGTTTGAACTTCATAATGGATGAATTGGCCGTGGTTCAGTGCTAGTCTTTTGTTAAGCATCTTGTGTGCATCCCTGCCATGTATTTTGTTGTCATGTTTGGGTGTTGTAGCATGTTCATTTCATTGCATTTAGATGCCTACTTACTATAGATCGCAGACCGGTGTCATATCTTAAAACGCTTGCCATTTCCAAACCGTAACTCCGATTCCGGCGTTGTTTATATCGTTTTCAAGCGATTTCATCTCATCTTTCCAGTGGCATCCTTGGAATTCCATGTTGAGGCCAGGTTCATGCATTTCCTGTCATATCTTGCATATTGCATCCCGCATCGCATCCCGCATAGCATATCACCATTTCATCATATTGCTTGTTCTTGCACGTGGTTGATTGTATCCTTGTTACTTGTTTGTCTTGTTTGGGTAGAGCCGGGAGACAAGTTCGCTACCGAGGAGCCCGTTGAGTTTGCTTGTGAGGATCCAGTCAACTCTGACAACTGTGCAGGCAAGATGATCATACCCTCGAAATCACTACTATCTTTGCTATGCTAGTTTGCTCGCTCTTTTGCTATGCCAATGCTACGATGCCTACCTTTTGCTTGTCAGCCTCCCAATTGCCATGTTGAAACTCTAATCCACCATGTCCTAGCAAACTGTTGTTTGGCTATGTTACCGCTTTGCTCAGCCCCTCTTATAGCGTTGCTAGTTGCAGGTGAAGATTGGAGGCCGTTCCTTGTTGGAACATTTACTTAATTGTTGGGATATCATTATATTGCTATGTTATCTTAATGCATCTATATACTTCGTAAGTGTGGAAGGCTCGGCCTCTCGCCTAGTGTTTTGTTCCACTCTTGCCGCCCTAGTTTCCGTCATATCGGTGTTATGTTCCCGGATTTTTGCGTTCCTTACGCGGTTGGGTTATAATGGGAACCCCTTGATATTTCGCCTTGATTAAAGCTTGTCCAGCAATGCCCAACATTGGTCTTACCTTTTGCCACCTAGCCTTTTCTTTCCCTTGGGTTCTGCAGACTCAAGGGTCATCTTATTTTAGCCCCCCCACGGGCCAGTGCTCCTCTGAGTGTTGGTCCGAACTGAGCTGCCTGCGGGGCCACCTCGGGGAAACTTGAGGGTTGGTTTTACTCGTAGCTAGTCTCATCTGAGTGTGCCCTGAGAAAGAGATATGTGCAGCTCCTATCGGGATTTGTCGGCACATTCGGGCGGTGTTGCTGGTCTTTTTTTAACCTGTCGAAGTGTCTTGAATTACCGATATACCGAGTCTGATCGGAATGTCTTGGGAGGAGGTCTATTCCTTCGTTGACCGTGAGAGCTTGTCATGGGCTAAGTTGGGACTCCCCTGCAGGGATTGAACTTTTGAAAGCCGTGCCCGCGGTTATGGGCAGATGGGAATTTGTTAATGTCCGATTGTAGATAACTTGAACCTTAATTAATTAAAATGAATCAACTGAGTGTGTTACCGTGATGGCCTCTTCTCGGCGGAGTCCGGGAAGTGGACACGGTGTTGGAGTAATGTTTGCGCAGGTTGTTCTCTAGCTTCTCGCCCGTGCTTTGCATCCTCTTCTCGCTCTCTTTTGCGTATAAGTTAGCCACCATACTTGCTAGTCGCTTGCTGCAGCTCCACATATATTTTGCCTTACCATTCCTATAAGCTTAAATAGTCTTGATCGCGAGGGTGCGAGATTGCTGAGTCCCTGTGACTCACAGATTACTATAACTCCAGATGCAGGTCCAGGTGATTCCGCTCCAGGTGACGAGTACGAGCTCAAGTGGGAGTTCGACGAGGACTCTCAGCGTTACTACGTTTTCTTTCCCGATGATCAGTAGTGGTTCCTAGTTGGGGTTTGATTCGGGGTCGTGTCGCATGTTGGGTTCTCTTCTATTTTGGCGCCGTAGTCGGGCCATGAGTGTTTTGGATGATGTTATGTTATTTATGTTCTTTGATGTGACGTGGCGAGTGTAAGGCAACTATGTTCTTCCCTTTATTATTCATATTACATGGGATGTTGTGAAGATTGCCTAACTTGCAACATATGCCTTCAATGCGATTATGTCTCTAAGTCGTGCTTCGACACGTGGGAGCTATAGTCGCATTGAGGGTGTTACAAGTTGGTAATCAGAGCCTTCCCCGACCTTAGGAGCCCCATTGCTTGATCGTTTTTAGAAGCCGAGTTGTGTCTAGAAAAATGTTTTGAGTCTTTAGGAATTATATATCGGAGAGCTTAGGAATTCTTTTTACTTCCCAGTCTCCTCATCGCTCTGGTAAGGCATCCTGACGTAGAATTTTGACTCTTCTCTTCTCAAATTTCACCAAAAAAATTTTTTAGGATCACGCGAGTATCTTGGAATCGTTCCGATGTCTTATGATGAGAATACTGTCTTGGTGCCTCCTGTCTGGGGTTTAGTGGAAGTGTCCCGGGGAGTTGAGCTCTGAGGTGTTGTCATCATAATTTTATCGTTGCAATTCTGGAATACTTGAGATATGTTCGCCGACATCGAAAATCTCTTTTATGCAGTTTGTTGGTGAGATAACCTCGACGCCACCCAGTACTGGGGCAGGACTTCGGGAGTATCGCCATAACTTGTATAACGGATGCTTTTCGAAGGTTGAGGTAGATGGTTTCCGAAGGTTTCTTGGTTATGTGTTGAAGGATGGATACAGCTGGATGTAGGATTTGCTAGTTTGGGTGAGATATTATGCTTCCCCTGTATCCCCAACACCTGATTGCATAACTGGAAAGGTTCAGAAGTTTCATAGGTGGGAATTCTAGTATCTCTAGTTTTTCTTCCATGGATATTGGTTTGAGATTGGGATTTCTTACCGATTATTCGTTCTCATCCCGTACCTTGTTGATTTATTTCTCTACCTTAATTCTACGTGGCTTCTCAATTTATGGATATGTGACCATTTCAAGAGGAATGCATTCATTCATTTTGTTCGGATGTGAAGACTATATGTTGCAATTTTCATTCCGTTGGATTCAGCTTCAATATTTATCTGTCAATGTGCTAATGGTGGTCAACCTCTTCAGGATGGCTCCTCCAACGCGCACGACTCCGAATCCTGATCCGTCACCGCCTCCACCTCCTCCAGAGGCATGGCAAGCTGTGATGGCCGCAACCAATGCAAACACACAGCTGATCATGCAAATTCTCCAAGAGCGCAATCAAGGCAGTCAAGGGAATCAAGGCAGCAATCAGAGTCACTTTGCTACACTCAACCAGTTCCTTGCTAACGGGCCAAAGACTTTCAGCAATTGTGTTGAGGCAACCGATGCTGACGATTGGCTTGTGGATTTGTGTAAGCATTTCGAGTGCAGTAACGTCAGACCTGAGGACTTTGTCAAGTTCGCTTCCTTCCAACTCAAAGATCAAGCTGCAGAATGGTTCCAGCAGTACAGGGATTCCAGAGGTGGACGTGTTATCACTTGGGATGATTTTCGTCGAGATTTCCGAGCTCATCATATTCCGCAGAGCGTGGTTGAAAGCAAGCATGAGGAATTCCGCAATCTGAAGCAAGGCTCTTTGTCTATCTATGACTACAACAAGTTGTTCCAGAAGCTTGCCCGCTTTGCCAAGCAGGACGTGCCTGATGAGAAGAGCATGATATATCAGTTCAGGGGTGGTCTCAGAGAAGAAATTCAGCTCGCTCTTGTTCTCTTTGAGCCCTTGAGGTACGATGAGTTCTACAACATGGCACTGAAGGAAGAGGCTGCTCAGTTGAGGTGTGATGCTTCCAGGAAGCGAGTCAGAGATGTTACTCCTTCTTCCTCTACTCACGTGGCCAAGCAGCAGAAGTTTTGGATTCCTCCTCCTCCGTTCCGTCAGCCGTATCAGCAGAAGAGCAAAGGTGGCAGTGGTTCTTCCCACCCACCCAACCCTGGCTTTTAGAACAAGACTTCGTCTCAAGCTCCAAGATCGAGTGCTCTGTATCACCGTCCGCTTTTAGAGGTCACGTGCAACAAGTGCCAACAGAAGGGTCACTATGCCAACAAGTGTCTCAACCAGAGGCGTCTTCCTCCTCCTCCTGTCAGATCGGCAAGTACAGCTGTGGTCAAGCATAACCCCAAGCATGCCAAGGTCAATTTGATGAATGCAGCTCAGGCAGAGGACTCGTCAGATGTGATCATGGGTAACCTTCCTGTTAATGATATTCCCGCAAAAGTACTTTTTGACTCTGGTGCATCGCATTCCTTCATGTCATTCCCATTTGCATCAGAGAACAATTTTAGTACTAAGGCTTTACCTAGAGCTATGCAAGTCGTCTCTCCGGTTAAGCGTCTGAGTTCCAGTTTGATGGTTCCGGATATTTCTATCTTGATGGGTGACTTCAAGTTTCTGGCTTCTCCAATGGTTCTCGGTGACTCGGATATTGATCTTATTCTTGGAATGGATTGGCTTTCTAAACACAAGGCTCAGCTTGATTGTGCAGCCAGGCAGATTCAATTGACTCATTCGTCTGAGGATGTAATTGTCTTTGCTGCTCGGGATAATACCATTCATCTCTTTTCTCTCAATGAGAAGGGTGAATTGGATGCCATCTCTCAAATTCCAGTCGTTTGCGAATATCAAGACGTTTTTCCAGAAGACCTCCCAGGAATGCCTCCGCACCGGCCAGTTGAATTCGTTATTGAACTTGAGCCTGGCACGGAACCTGTGTGCAAACGTCCTTACAAGCTCAGACCTGAAGAGTTGAAGGAGCTGAAGAAGCAACTTGATATGCAAGAGAAAATGGGTCTCATCCGGCCTAGTTCTTCAACGTGGGGTTGTGGTGTTCTTTTTGTGAAGAAGAAGGATGGAACGGACCGACTTTGTGTTGATTACCGTCCAGTGAACAAGAAGACCATCAAGAACAAATACCCACTTCACAACATCAATGAGCTGTTCGAACAACTCAAAGGTGCCCAAGTATTCTCTAAGCTTGATCTCCGTATGGGTTATCACCAGATTCGCATTCGTGAATAAGATATTCCCAAGACAGCATTCAGAACAAGCTTTGGTTCATATGAATACACTGTCATGTCTTTTGGCCTTGCCAACGCTCCTCCAACGTTCTCTCGCATGATGAACTTCATCTTCAATGCCTACACCAATGACTTCGTTTTGGTCTATCTCGACGACATTCTGGTTTTCTCCAAGAACAAGGAAGATCATGCCAAACACTTGCGTTTGGTGCTTGATAAGCTCAGGGAACATCAGTTCTACGCCAAGTTCTCCAAGTGTGAATTTTGGCTCGATGAGGTTCTTTATCTTGGTCATATCATCTCTGCCAAGGGCATTGCCGTGAATCCTGAGAAGGTGTCTGCTGTTGTGAATTGGGAACCTCCTCAGAACGTGAAGCAACTCCGCAGTTTTCTCGGTCTCGCAAGCTATTGCCGAAGATTCGTTGAAAACTTTTCTAAGATCGCGAAGCCTCTCTCAAATCTTCTTCAGAAGCACGTCAAGTACGTTTGGTCTCCGAAGTGTGATATTGCTTTCAACGCTTTGAAAGAGAAGTTGATCACTGCTCCAGTTCTGACTCCGCCTGATGAATCCAAGCCGTACGAGGTCTTTTGTGATGCCTCTCTCCAAGGTCTTGGCGCAATATTGATGCAAGAGAAGAAAGTTGTTGCTTATACCTCTCGCCAACTGAAGCCTAATGAGAAGAACTACCCCACTCATGATCTCGAGTTGGCGGCAGTTGTGCATGCTTTGTTGACTTGGAGACATCTTCTATTGGGAAGAAAAGTGGACATTTTCACTGATCACAAGAGTCTCAAGTACATCTTCACTCAGCCTAATCTCAACCTCAGGCAAACTCGATGGGTCGAAATGATTCAAGAGTATAATCCGAGTATCGAGTATACTCCAGGCAAGGCCAATGTGATTGCTGACGCTTTGAGCAGAAAGGCCTACTGCAGCAGTTTGATTCTTAAGCCTTATCAACCCGAGCTTTGTGAAGCTTTCCGCAAGCTGAATCTGCAAGTTGTTCCTCAAGGTTTCCTCGCCAACCTTCAAGTCTATCCTACCTTAGAAGACCAGATTCACGAAGCCCAGCTTCTTGATGCTATGGTGAAAAAGGTGAAGATTGGGATTGCCAAGAGTCAGTCCAAGTACAAGTGCTGCCACCTTGATGACAAGGACACTCTCTTCTTCGAGGATCGTATTGTTGTGCCCAAAGGTGAACTTCGTAAAGTGATCATGAATGAGGCTCACAATTCTCTCCTCTCCATCCACCCTGGGAGTACGAAGATGTATCAGGATCTCAAGCAAGCTTATTGGTGGACTCGAATGAAGCGCGAGATCGCTCAATTCGTGAATGAATGTGATGTCTGCAGAAGAGTGAAGGCAGAACACCAAAGGCCAGCTGGTCTCCTCCAACCTCCTGCCATTCCAGAATGGAAGTTTGACCACATTGAAATGGACTTCGTGACTGGGTTTCCAAAGTCCAAGCGTGGCAACGATGCTATATTCGTTGTCATCGACAAGCTCACCAAAGTGGCTCACTTTCTGCCTATCAAAGAGTCGATCACTGCAGCTCAATTGGCGGAACTCTATACCTCTCGTATTGTCTCTCTGCACGGTATTCCTCAAGTGATCTCTTCAGACCGTGGCAGCATCTTTAACTCCAAGTTTTGGGATTCTTTTTAGAAGGCCATGGGCACCAACATCCGCTTCAGCACAGCTTTCCATCCTCAAACAAGCGGTCAAGTTGAGCGTGTCAACCAAATTCTTGAAGATATGCTCAGGGCTTGTGTGATCTCCTTCGGCATGAAATGGGAGGATTGTCTTCCTTATGCTGAATTCTCCTATAATAACAGTTTTCAAGCAAGTTCGGGCAAGGCCCCATTTGAAATTCTGTATGGCAGGAAGTGCCGTACCCCTCTCAACTGGTCTGAAACCGGTGAACGTCAGCTGCTGGGTAATGACTTAATCACAGAAGCAGAAGAAATGTGCAAAGTCATTCGTGATAACCTCAAAGCAGCCCAATCCCGCCAGAAGAGCTACTATGATAGCAAGCACCGTGATTTGGCTTTCGAGATCGGAGACCATGTTTACCTCTGTGTCTCTCCTATGAAAGGTACTCGTCGTTTCGGTATCAAAGGGAAGCTTGCCCCTAGATACGTGGGACCTTTCAAGATTGTCAGCAAGAGAGGCGACCTTGCCTATCAACTCGAGCTTCCTTCAAACTTTGCAAATGTTCATGACGTGTTCCATGTCTCTCAGCTTCGAAAGTGCTTCAAGACTCCTGACCGCACCGTCAACTTCGAGGACATTGAGCTCCAAGAAGATCTCTCTTATCGTGAGCACCCAGTTGCTATTCTTGAATAGACTGAACGAAAGACTCGCAACAAGTCAATCAAATTCCTCAAAGTCAAGTGGTCGCACCATTCCGACCGTGAAGCTACCTGGGAATGCAAGGATCACCTCCGTTCTGAGTACCCGAAGTTCTTTCAGTCCTAGATCTCGGGACGAGATCCTTTCGTAGTGGTGGAGTGTTGTAACGCCCCGGATGTAACTTTCCCAATTTGTACTCCAACTCTTGCCGTTTCCGGCGTTAAGTTATATTTATTTCTCGGGTTCGGGTCTTTGTCTCTGTGTGTTATTTCCGTTTTCATGCATCGCATATCATGTCATCATGTGCATTGCATATGCATACGTGTTCATATCATGCATTCGAGCATTTTCCCCGTTGTCCGTTTTGCATTCCGGCGCTTCATTCTCCTCCGGTGGTCATTTCTAGCTTTCTTTCGTGTGTGGGGTTTAAACATTTCCGGATTGGAATGAGACTTGGCAAGCGGCCTTGGTTTACTACCCGTAGACCGCCTGTCAAGTTTCGTATCATTTGGACTTCGTTTGGTACTTCAACGGTTAACCGAGGGACCGATAAGGCCTCGTGTGTGTTGCAGCCCAACACCCCTCCATTTTGGCCCAAAACCCACCAAACTCTGCTCCATCATCTAGAGCGTTCGATCACGATCGCGTGGCCAAAAACCGCACCTCATTTGGACTCTCCTAGCTCCACTTACGCCTATAAATAGCCCCCCCCCCTGTTTTTCGGATCTCTCCTCCCACGCGAAACCCTAAAATTCCCTCGCGCCGGCCGGACGTGTCCGGCCCGGCCGGACGAAATCGCCGCCGCCGCCTTAGCCTACCAGACGCCGCCACATGGCGCCACCACCTACCTCCGCCGCCGGGCCCGAAGGCCCAGATCCGGCCCCCGACTCCGCCACCGCGGGCCACTCCCTCCGCCGCCTCCTCGCCCGCAGGCCGCCGCCACCGCGCCGGGCTGCCGCCGCTGCCCTGCCGTTGCTACCGACCGCCGCCACCGACGCCACACCCCCCCGCCGCCGACGCCAAGCTCCGCCACCTCGCCGGCTAGGCGCGCCGCCACCGCCCGGTGCCGACGACCGCGCCCCGGCGCCCCCTCGTCTCACCGGCCTCGGATCCGGCCGCCCCCTCCAAGGCCGGCCACCGCGGCCATCGTTTCCGGCCACC
>NC_041388.1:204593659-204622667 GCF_002162155.2 Triticum dicoccoides | reverse complement strand
CACCGCGCCGGGCTGCCGCCGCTGCCCTGCCGTTGCTACCGACCGCCGCCACCGACGCCACACCCCACCGCCGCCGACGCCAAGCTCCGCCACCTCGCCGGCTAGGCGCGCCGCCACCGCCCGGTGCCGACGACCGCGCCCCGGCGCCCCCTCGTCTCACCGGCCTCGGATCCGGCCGCCCCCTCCAAGGCCGGCCACCGCGGCCATCGTTTCCGGCCACCTCGACCTCGGGCGCTACAGTGTTCTCCGGCGACCTCGTAATCCGTGCGGATCTCAGATCTGAAAATAAACCCTAGGGTTGACTTTTTCCCCTCTCCCTCTAATTTTTTTGTGCAACCTTTGACCTGCCGTATCTCCGCGTCCGTAGCTCCGATTTGGACATATAGTATATCAAAGTGTTCACCTCGACGAGTGCATCATTTCATTCCATTGCATCATTTTCATTTGAGCTCATCTTGATGCCCGAAATGCTGTTAGAAGGAGGCTTCGTGAGTAAATTGTCAGATCTGCTAGTTCATCTTAGACTTTTGTCATTTTTGCCATGATTATTGTGTGCATGATATGCCTGTGAGTCCTTCATATGTTTTGTTAAGGATTTTGTCTTCTTTTCAGAGGTGCAACCCATGCATTTTTAGGATGTGTGTGGTGACTTGTGCAAGCTTGCAAAGTGAGCCACCCGGTAAATCTGTTTTCAGGGACTTAGTAGTTTTCACCAAGTGTGGGATTATTTAGTTCATGATGCCATATGTTCTTGTTGTTCCCTAGTGATCCGTGCCTCTTTTGAGGATGATCAGTAAAGGAGTTTTGTTTATCATGTTATGTTCTATCCATCCATGTCTTTGTTTGAAATTATGGAGCACCCTAGCTTGAGTCAATCGAGCTCTACTTTTGCTTCGTGGTGAATCTGGGCAGATCGTCAACTCGTTTGCGATTTTGCCGATGTTATTGTAGTTGATCCGTGCATGCTATGCCATTGTTCTTGCCATGTCTAGCTATCATTTTGTGCCTTATTAATGGATGTATGCTTTCCTTGCCATGACTTCCACCGTGGTGAGTGCATCGAGCTCGTTTACGTGCCTTCGTGAGTTATATTTCAGCATGTCTCAGTTTTCACTAAGTCTGAAAACTGATTGTGTTTGAGCTATGTTCGTGTGCTTGTTAGTATATTTTGTGAACCCTTTTGTCCCCAGGTCACTTAGGGACTTTTGTTAAGCTTGCTGAGTAGCTCCATGCCATGTTCTTCTTTGTCATAATCAGGTCATGTATCATGTTGTTTTGTTGCTTCGAAGAGGGCTTCGTGGTCTGAAATTTCAGACTAGTGTTAATTTCACTAAGTCTGAAATCTGTTTTGCAATTGCGTTTTTGCCATGCTTGTTTGAACCTCATAATGGATGAATTGGCCGTGGCTCAGTGCTAGTCTTTCGTTAAGCATCTTCTGTGCATCCCTGCCATGTATTTTGTTGTCATGTTTGGGTGCTGTAGCATGTTCATTTCATTGCATTTAGATGCCTACTTGTTGTAGATCGCAGACCGGTGTCATATCTTAAAACGCTTGCCATTTCCAAACCGTAACTCCGATTCCGGCGTTCTTTATATCATTTTCAAGCGATTTCATCTCATGTTTATAGTGGCACCCTTGGAATTACAAGTTGAGGCTAGGTTCATGCATTTCCTGTCATATCTTGCATATTGCATCCCGCATCGCATCCCGCATAGCATATCATCATTTCATCATATTGCTTGTTCTTGCACGTGGTTGATTGTATCCTTGTTGCTTGTTTGTCTTGTTTGGGTAGAGCCGGGAGACGAGTTCGCTACCGAGGAGCCCGTTGAGTTTGCTTGTGAGGATCCAGTCAACTTTGACAACTGTGCAGGCAAGATGATCATACCCTCGAAATCACTACTATCTTTGCTATGCTAGTTTGCTCGCTCTTTTTCTATGCCAATGCTACGATGCCTACCTTTTGCTTGTCAGCCTCCCAATTGCCATGTTGAAACTCTAACCCACCATGTCCTAGCAAACAGTTGTTTGGCTATGTTACCGCTTTGCTCAGCCCCTCTTATAGCGTTGCTAGTTGCAGGTGAAGATTGGAGGCCGTTCCTTGTTGGAACATTTACATACTTGTTGGGATATCATTATATTGCTATGTTATCTTAATGCATCTATATACTTGGTAAGTGTGGAAGGCTCGGCCTCTCGCCTAGTGTTTTGTTCCACTCTTGCCACCCTAGTTTCCGTCATATCGGTGTTATGTTCCCGGATTTTTGCGTTCCTTACCCGGTTGGGTTATAATGGGAACCCCTTGATATTTCGCCTTGATTAAAGCTTGTCCAGCAATGCCCAACATTGGTCTTACCTTTTGCCACCTAGCCTTTTCTTTCCCTTGGGTTCTGCAGACTCAAGGGTCATCTTATTTTAGCCCCCCCACGGGCCAGTGCTCCTCTGAGTGTTGGTCCGAACTGAGCTGCCTGCGGGGCCACCTCAGGGAAACTTGAGGGTTGGTTTTACTCGTAGCTAGTCTCATCTGAGTGTGCCCTGAGAAAGAGATATGTGCAGCTCCTATCGGGATTTGTCAGCACATTCGGGCAGTGTTGCTGGTCTTGTTTTAACCTGTCGAAGTGTCTTGAATTACCGAGATACCGAGTCTGATCGGAACGTCTTGGGAGGCGCTCTATTCCTTCATTGACCGTGAGAGCTTGTCATGGGCTAAGTTGGGACTCCCCTGCAGGGATTGAACTTTCGAAAGCCATGCCCGTGGTTATGGGCAGATGGGAATTTGTTAATGTCCGGTTGTAGATAACTTGAACCTTAATTAATTAAAATGAATCAACTGAGTGTGTTACCGTGATGGCCTCTTCTCGGCGGAGTCCGGGAAGTGGACACGGTGTTGGAGTAATGTTTGCGCAGGTTGTTCTCTAGCTTCTCGCCCGTGCTTTGCATCCTCTTCTCGCTCTCTTTTGCGTATAAGTTTGCCATCATACTTGCTAGCCGCTTGCTGCAGCTCCACATATATTTTGCCTTACCATTCCTATAAGCTTAAATAGTCTTGATCGCGAGGGTGCGAGATTGCTGAGTCCCTGTGACTCACAGATTACTATAACTCCAGATGCAGGTCCATGTGACGAGTACGAGCTCAAGTGGGAGTTCGATGAGGACTCTCAGTGTTACTACGTTTCCTTTCCTGATGATCAGTAGTGGTTCCTAGTTGGGGTTTGATTCGGGGCCGTGTCGCATGTTGGGTTCTCTTCTATTTTGGCACCGTAGTCGGGCCATGAGTGTTTTGGATGATGTTATGTTATTTATGTTCTTTGATGTGACGTGGCGAGTGTAAGCCAACTATGTTCTTCCCTTTATTATTCATATTACATGGGATGTTGTGAAGATTGCCTAACTTGCGATATATTCCTTCAATGCGATTATGTCTCTAAGTCGTGCCTCGACACGTGGGAGCTATAGTCGCATCGAGGATGTTACACCAAGGGTCCTCTTTATTAAACCCCCCGGGCCAGTGCTCCTCTGAGTGTTGGTCCAAAACAAAGCCACTTGCAGTGCCACCTCGGGGAAACTTGAGGGCTGGTTTTAGTTGTACGTAGTGTTCATCTGAGTGTGCCCTGAGAACGAGATATGTGCAGCTCCTATCGGGATTTGTCAGCACATTCGGGCGGTGTTGCTGGACTTGTTTTACCATTGTCGAGGATGTCTTGTAACCGGGATGCCGAGTCTGATCGGATTGTCTTGGGAGACGGAATATCCTTCGTTGACCATGAGAGCTTGTGATGGGCTAAGTTGGGACTCCCCTGCAAGGTTTTGAACTTTCGAAAGCTGTGCCCGCGGTTATGGGCAGATGGGAATTTGTTAATGTCCGGTTGTAGAAAACCTGAAACTTAACTTAATTAAAATACATCAACCGCGTGTGAAACCGTGATGGTCTCTTCTCGGCGGAGTTTAGGAAGTGAACACGGTGTTGGAGTAATGCTTGACATAGGTTGTTCTAGGATCACTTCTTGATCATAGTTGTTCGATCGTGCTTTTGCCTTCTCTTCTCGCTCTCATTTGCGTATGTTAGCCACCATATATGCTAGTCGCTTGCTGCAGCTCCACATCATACCTTTCGCCTTACCTTTAAGCTTAAATAGTCTTGATCGAGAGGGTGTGAGATTGCTGAGTCCCCATGACTCACAGATTACTTCCAAAACCAGATGCAGGGACCGATGATACCGTTCCAGATGATATGACCGAGCTCAAGTGGGATTTTGATGAAGACTCTCGTCGTTACTACGTGTCTTTCCCAGATGATCAGTAGTGGTGCCCAGTTGGGGCGATCGGGGACTTTGTCACATCTGGGGGTTGATCTTTATTTTGGTTCCGTAGTCGGACCTTGAGTGTATTGGATGAATGTAATGACTTATTTATGTATTTGTGTGACGTGGCGAGTGTAAGCCAACTGTGTACCTTTCCCTTTACTTATTTACATGGGTTGTTGTGAAGATTACCTCACTTGCGTCATTGCTTTCAATGCGATTATGCCTCTAAGTCGTGCTTCGACACGTGGGAGATATTGCCGCATCGAGGGCGTTCCAAGTTGGTAATCAGAGTCTTCCCCGACCTTAGGAGCCCCCTGCTTGATCGAATCATTGGCGTTGTTGAGTCTAGAAAAATGTTTTGAGTCATTTAGGAATTATATATATCAGAGAGTTAGGAATTCTTTTTACTCCTCAGTCCCTTCGTCGCTCTGGTGAGGCATCCTGACATAGAGTTTTGACTCTTCTCTTCTCAAATTTCACTAAAAAAATTTAGGATCACGCGGGTATCTTGGAATCGTTCCGATGGTTTTGTGACGAGAACATTGTTCTTGGTGCCTCCTGACATTTAGGGGTTGTGGCAGTGTCCCGGGGAGTTGAGCTCCGAGGTGTTGTCGTCACAATTTTATCGTTGCAATTCTGGAATACCTGAGTTTCGCCGACATCGAAAATCTCTTTTATGCAGTTGTTGGTGAGATAAGCTCGATGCCACCCAGTACTGGGGCGGGAGTTCGGGAGTATTGCCATAACTCGTATAATGGATGCTTTTCGAAGGTTGAGGTAAATGATTTCCGAAGCTTTCTTGGTTATGTGTTCAAGGATGGATACAGCTGGATGTAGGATTTTCTAGCTTTGGGTGAGATATTATGCTTCCCCTGTATCCCCAACACCTGATTGCATAACCGGAAAGGTTCGGGAGTTTCATAGGTGGGAATTCTTGTAGCTCTAGTACTTCTTCCACGGATATTTGGTTTGGGATTGGGTAATCCTCACCAAGTATTTGTTCTTGTCCGTACCTTGTTGTTTTATTCTTCTACCTCTATCTAAGTGGCTTCATAATTTATGGAAATGTGACCATTTCGATTGGAATGCATTCGTTCATTTTGTTCGGATGTGAAGACTATATGTTGCATTTTCAATCCGTTTGATTCAGCTTAAATATTTGTCTGTAAGATGCTAATGGATGTCACCCTCTCCAGGATGGCTCCTCCAGCACGCACGACTCCGAATCCTGATCCGCCACCACCACCTCCAGCTCCGGAGGCATGGCAAGCTGTGATGGCCGCAACCAATGCAAACACGCAGCTGATCATGCAGCTCTTGCAAGAGCGCAACCAAGGGAATCATGGCCATGGCAACAATCAGATTCAGTTTGCTACACTCAACCAATTCCTTGCTAACCAGCCAAAGACCTTCAGCAACTGTGTCGAGGCCTCAGCGCTGATGATTGGATCGTGGATATCTGCAAGCATTTCGAGTGCAGCAACATCAGGCCTGAAGACTTTGTCAAGTTTGCCTCCCTCCAACTCAAAGACCAAGTTGCAGAATGGTTTCAGCAATACAAAGATTCCAGAGGAGGCCATGTGATTACCTGGGATGAATTTCATCAAGACATCAAAGCTCATCACATTCCTCAGAGTGATGTTGAAAGCAAGCATGAGGAATTCCGCAACCTGAAGCAAGGCAGCTTGTCTGTTTATCAGTATAACATTCTATTCCAGAGGCTCGCTCGCTTCGCCAAGCAGGACGTCCCTGACGAGAAGAGCATGATATATCAGTTCAGAGGTGGCCTCAGAGAAGATCTCCAACTAGCTCTCGTCCTTGTTGAGCCCAAGAAGTATGATGAGTTTTACAACATGGCAATGAAGCAAGAGGCTGCCCAACTAAAGTGTGATGCGTCCAAGAAGCAAGTCAGAGATGTGACTTCTTCTTCCTCAACTCAAGTGGTTTCTAAGCAGCAAAAGTATTGGCTGCCTCCTCCTCCGTTCCGTCAGCCTTATCAGCAGAAGATCAAAGGTGGTAATGTATCTTCCCACCCACCCAACCCAGGCTTTCAGAACAAGACTTCGTCTCAAGCTCCAAGATCAAGTGCTCCGTATCACCGTCCGCTTTCGGAGGTCATGTGCAACAAGTATCAGCAGAAGGGTCACTATGCCAACAAATGCTTCAATCAGAGGTGTCTTCCTCCTCCTCCTCCTCCTGTGAGATCTGCCAGTACCGCAGTGGTCAAGCATAATCCCAAGCACGCCAAGGTCAACTTGTTGAACGCAGCTCAGGCAGAGGACTCGCCAGATGTGATTATGGGTAACCTTCCTGTTAACGATGTTCCTGCAAAACTTCTCTTTGACACTGGTGCATCGCTTTCTTTTATTTCTACACCATTTGTTGCCAAGCACGAATTTGTGACCGAAAAGATTCCTTTCCTGTTGAAGATTGTGTCCCCGGGCAAGCAAATGACATCTAACAATTGCATCCCGGATGTTACTATCACGTTGGGAGACTATAAGTTTCTACCCTCTCTAGTGGTCCTTGGTAACTCGGATATTGATCTTATTCTTGGAATGGACTGGCTTTCTAAGCACAAGGCTCATCTTGATTGTGCTGCCAGGCAGATTCAATTGACTCATTCGTCTGAGGATGTAATTGTCTTTGCCGCAAGGGATGATACCATTAGATTGTTTTCTCTCAATGAGAAGGGCGAGTTGTATGCCATCTCTCAAATTCCAGTCGTTTGCGAATATCAAGACGTCTTTCCAGAAGAGCTTCCAGGAATGCCTCCGCACCGGCTAGTTGAGTTTGTCATCGATCTTGAGCCTGGCATGGAACCTGTTTGCAAATGTCCTTACAAGCTTGGACCTGAAGAGTTGAAGGAGCTGAAGAAACAACTCGATATTCAAGAGCGAATGGGTCTCATCCGACCTAGTTCTTCTCCGTGGGGTTGTGGAGTTCTTTTTGTGAAGAAGAAGGATGGAACGGACCGACTCTGTGTCGACTACCATCCATTTAACAAGAAGACCATAAAGAACAAGTACCCACTTCCCAACATCAACGAGATTTTTGAACAACTCAAAGGTGCTCAAGTATTCTCCAAGCTTGATCTCCGTATGGGCTATCATCAGATTCACATTTGTGAACAAGATATCCCTAAGACAGCATTCAGAACAAGCTATGGTTCATATGAATACACTGTCATGTCTTTTGGCCTCGCCAATGCTCCGCTAAATTTCTCTCGCATGATGAACTTCATCTTCAACGCCTACACAAATGACTTCGTCTTGGTCTACCTCGATGACATTTTGGTATTTTGCAAGAACAAGGAGGATCATGCCAAGCACTTGCGTTTGGTGCTGGATAAGCTCAGAGAACATCAGTTCTATGCGAAGTTTTCAAAGTGCGAGTTTTGGCTTGATGAGGTTCTCTACCTTGGGCATATCATCTCTTCCAAGGGCATAGCGATGAATCCTAAGAAGGTGTCTGCAATTGTGAATTGGGAACCACCTCAGAATATGAAGCAACTCCGCAGCTTCCTTGGTCTCGCAAGCTATTGTCGAAGGTTCGTTGAGAACTTCTCTAAGATCGTGAAGCCTCTTTCCAACCTCTTGCAGAAGCACATGAAGTACGTTTGGTCTCCTGAATGTGACATCGCTTTCAACACCCTGAAAGAGAAGTTCATCACTGCTCCAGTTCTGACTCCTCCTGATGAATCCAACCCGTTTGAGGTCTTCTGTGATGCTTCCCTTCAAGGTCTTGGTGCAGTGTTGATGCAAGAGAAGAAAGTTGTGGCCTATACCTCTCGCTAGTTGAAGCACAACGAAAAGAACTACCCCACTCATGACCTCGAGTTGGCGGCAGTTGTTCATGCTCTGTTAACTTGGAGACATCTCTTATTGGGAAGAAAAGTGGACATCTTCACTTATCATAAGAGTCTCAAGTACATCTTCACTCAGACTAATCTCAACCTCAGGCAGACTCGTTGGGTAGAAATGATTCAAGAGTATAATCCGAGTATCGAATATACTCCAGGAAAGGCCAATGTAATTGCTGACGCATTGAGCAGGAAGGCTTACTGCAACAATCTGATTCTCAAGCCTTACCAGCCAGAGCTTTGTGAAGCTTTCCGCAAACTCAATCTTCAAGTTGTTCATCAAGGTTTCCTCGCCAACCTCCAAGTCTCTCCTACTTTGGAAGATCAGATTCGCGAGGCTCAACTTCTTGATGCTATGGTGAAGAAGGTGAAGATTGGGATTGCCAAGAGTCAACCCAAGTACAAGTGTTATTGCCCTGATGACAAGGATACTCTATTCTTCGAGGATCGCATTGTTGTGCCTAAAGGTGACCTTCGTAAAGTCATTATGAACGAATCTCACAATTCACTCCTCTCTATCCACCTTGGAAGTACAAAGATGTACCATGACCTCAAGCAGTCGTATTGGTGGACTCGGATGAAGCGCGAGATTGCTCAGTTCGTGAATGAATGCGATGTCTGCAGAAGAGTGAAGGCAGAACACCAACGACCAGCTGGTCTCCTCCAACCTCTTGCCATTCTAGAATGGAAGTTTGACCACATTGAGATGGACTTCGTGACTGGATTTCCAAAGTCCAAGTGTGGCAATGATGCTATCTTCGTTGTCATCGACAAACTCACTAAAGTGGCTTATTTTCTTCCTATCAAAGAATCCATCACAGCAGCTCAGTTGGCAGAGCTATATACCTCCCGGATTGTCTCTCTGCACAGCATTCCACAATTGATATCTTCAGATCATGGTAGCATCTTCACGTCCAAGTTCTGGGATTCTTTTCAGAAGGCCATGGGCACCAACATTCGCTTCAACACAGCTTTTCATCCTCAAACTAGTGGCCAAGTCGAGCGAGTCAATCAAATTCTCGAAGATATGCTCAGGGCTTGCGTCATCTCTTTCGGTATGAAGTGGTAAGATTGTCTTCCATATGCCGAGTTCTCCTACAACAACAGCTTCCAAGCGAGTTCGGGCAAGGCCCCATTCAAAATTCGCTATGGCAGGAAGTGTCATACTCCTCTTAACCGGTCATAGACTGGTGAACGTCAACTTCTTGGCAATTACTTGATCACAGAGGCAGAAGAGATGTGCAAAGTCATTCATGATAATCTCAAAGCCACGCAATCGCGCCAGAAGAGTTACTATGATAGCAGGCATCGTGACTTGGCTTTCAAGATCGGAGACCATGTCTACCCCCGCGTCTCTCCAATGAAAGGTACTCGTCGCTTCAGTATCAAAGGGAAGCTTGCCCCTAGATACGTCGCCCTTTCAAGATCGTCAGCAAGAGAGGCAATCTCGCCTATCAACTTGAGCTTCCCTCCAACATTGCAAACGTGCACGACGTGTTTCACGTGTCTCAACTCCGCAAGTGTTTCAAGACTCCTGATCGCACTATCAACTCCGAAGATATTGGTCTCGAAGAAGACCTGTCTTATCATGAGCACCCAGTCACTATTCTTGAAGAAACTGAGCGCAAGACTCGCAACAAGTCTATCAAATTCCTCAAAGTCAAGTGGTCACATCATTCTGACCGTGAAGCCACCTGGGAACGCGAGGATCACCTCCATTCTGAGTACCCGGAGTTTTTCCAGTCCTAGATCTCGTGACGAGATCCTTTCGTAGTGGTGGAGTGTTGTAACACCCCAGATGTAATTTACCTTATTTGTACTCCAACTCTTGTCGTTTCCGGCACTAAGTTATTTTATTTTCTCGTTGTCGGGTTTTTGTCTCCGTGTGTTTTGTCTTTGTCTTGCATCTCATATCATGTCATCATGTGCATTGCATTTGCATATGTGTTCGTCTCATGCATTCGAGCATTTTCCCCGTTGTCTGTTTTGCATTCCGGCGCTCCTATGTCCTCTGGTGTCCTTTTCTACCTCTTTTCGTGTGCGGGTGTTAAACGTTTCTGGATTGGACCGATACTTGCCAAGCGGCCTTGGTTTACTACCGGTAGACCGCCTGTCAAGTTTCGTGCCATTTGAACTTCGTTTGATATTCCAACAGTTAACCGAGGGACCGAAAATGCCTCGTGTATGTTTCAGCCCAACACCCTTCCAAAGTGTCCCAAAACCCACCTAAACCCCTTCCATTATCTAGAGCATTCGATCACGATCGCGTGGCCGCAAACCGCACCTCATTTGGAGCTTCCTAGCTCCCTCTACCTCTATATATAGATCCTCCACAAAATTTCCAGGTCAAAACACTCCTAAACCCTAGATCCGCCCCTCTCTAGCCGCCGGACATGTCCGGAACCTAGCCGGACACGTCGCACCGCCGCCACCGACCAATCGCGAGCCGCCATCTGTCCCACCCGGCGCCCCACTTCGCCGCGCCGCCGCCCGGCCCGCTCGGCCCACGAGAGGCCCCCGCGGCCCGTTCCCTCGCGCCGCCTCACGCCCGCGAGCCGCCGCCGTCCTCCTCACGTCCGGCCGCCCGGCCGCCCGGCGCTGCCGCGTGCCATCGCCGGTGACCGCCCCGCGCCGGCGACGTCGTCCCTCCACGGAGCCCGCCGCGCCGCCCCACTACTCCGGCGCCGCGCCCGGATCCCCGCCGCCCGGTGACCTCTCCATCCTCCTCCAGCCAGCTCCGGCGAGCTCCGTCACCTCCGGTCACCTCTCTCTTCTCTCCGGTGAACAATGGACTCCGGTGAACCTCGTGATCCGCGCCCGGCCAGATCTGGATCTGAGATCCACCTCGGTTGACTTTTTCGTCCCTAACCCTAATATTTTTGCACACTTTGACATGCCATAACTTCCTCATCGTGGCTCCGATTCGTGCGTGTAGCATATCAAAATGTTCGTCTCGACGAGTACATCATTTCATCTCATTGCATCATTTTCATTTGAGCTCATCTTGATGCCCGAAATTCTGTTGGAAGAGGGCTATGTGAGGATTGTTTCAGATATGTTTCAGCAAATGCACTTTTGTCATTTTTGCTATGATTAATGTGTGCATGCTATGATCCTGAGCTCTACATGTGTTTTGTAGAATGACATGCCATCTTTACAGGGGTGTATGCCATGTATTTTTGTGATCTTGTGGTGACTAGCACAAGCATGCAAAGTACCTTACTCAATGATGCTGATTTCAGGGACTTAGAATTTCACTAAGTCCTTGCCCTGTCATTATTTTTATGCCATATGTTCATGTTGTTTCCCAGTGATCCGTGCCTCTTTTGAGCCTGATCAGTAAGGATGTCTTGTAGATAATGTTTTGCTCTATCCATCCATGTCTTTGTTTGCAATTATGGAGCACACTAGCTTGAGTCAATCGAGCTCTACTTTTGCTATAAAATATTCCTGGCAGATTGTTAACATGTTCAGCGATTTTGCCGAGCTTGTTGTTGTTGATCCGTGCATGCTATGATGTTGTTCTTGCCATGTATAGCTTCTATGTCATGTCTATTTGATGGGTGTATACTTAGTTTGTCATGCAATGCCTCGTAGTGAGTGTATCGAGCTCGTAAACATGCCTACTCGTTATCTGTTTTGCCATGCTTCAGTTTTTCACTAAGTCTGAATCTGTTTGTGTTTTTGCTATGTTCACGTGGTTGCAATTGTATTTTCTGATCCCTTTGGCTCATGGTCACTAAGGGACATTTGTTATATGCTTTGAGCAACTTCATGCCATGCCTTTCTTTGCCATGATATTATCCTGTAGCATGTAGTTATCATGCTCTAAACTTTGCTTCCTGATGATAAAATCTTGACTTGCTGTCAATTTCACCAAGTTTGAAATCAGTAATCTTTTGCACTTTTGCCATGCTTGTTTGAACCTGTTAATGAGTGAATTAGCCATAGCTCAGTGTTCATCTTTTGTCAAGCATCATGAGTGGATCCCTACCATGTATTTTTTTGCTATGTTTGAGTGCCGTAGCATATTTATCTTGATGCATTTAGATGGCTACTTGCTGTTAATCGCAGACTAGTGCCATATTTATTTTGCTTGCCATTTCCAAACCGTGCATCCGATTCCAGTGATCTTTATATCTATTTCAACCGAAATCATCTCCTATTTCCAATGGCACTCTTGGATTTCCAAGTTGATTCTAGGTTCACTCATTCCTTTCCAAATCTTGCATACGCATCACATATCGCATCCCGCATATCATACCATGTTTGCATCATGTTGCTTGAGCATTGCACGTGGTTGATTGTGTTCCTTTTATTTGTTGTTCTTGCTTGGGTAGATCCGGGAGACGAGTACGTGAACGAGGAGCCCATTGAGTATGCTTACGAGGATCAAGGCAACTCTGAGAACTTTGCAGGCAAGATGACCATACCCTCAAAATCACTTCTATCTTTGGTTGCTAGATGCCCGCTCTTTTGCTATGCCTATGCTACGATACCTACCACTTGCTTATCATGCCTCGCATATTACCATGTCAAACCTCTAACCCACCATATCCTAGCAAACCGATGTTTGGCTATGTTACCGCTTTGCTCAGCCCCTCTTATAGCGTTGCTAGTTGTAGGTGAAGATTGGAGATCGTTCCTTGTTGGAACTAGTTTATTGTTGGGATGTCACCATATTAACTTGTTTATCTTAAAGCACCTATATACTTGGTAAAGGGTGGAAGGCTCGGCCTTATGCCTGGTGTTTTGTTCCACTCTTGCTGCCCTAGTTTCCGTCATATCGGCGTTATGTTCCCGGATTTTGCGTTCCTTACACGGTTGGGTTATAATGGGAACCCCTTGACAGTTCGCCTTGAATAAAACTCCTCCAGCAATGCCCAACATTGGTTTTACCATTTGCCACCTAGCCTCTTTTTCCCTTGGGTTTCCGGAGCCCAAGGGTCATCTTTATTAAACCCCCCGGGCCAGTGCTCCTTTGAGTGTTGTCCAAAACAGAGCCACTTGCAGAGAAACTTGAGGGTTGGTTTTAGTTGTACGTAGTGTTCATCTGAGTGTGCCCTGAGAACGAGATATGTGCAGCTCCTATCGGGATTTGTCGGCACATTCGGGCGGTGTTGCTGGACTTGTTTTACCATTGTCGAGGTTGTCTTGCAACCGGGATGCCGAGTCTGATCGGATTGTCTTGGGAGAAGGAATATCCTTTGTTGACCCTGAGAGCTTGTGATGGGCTAAGTTGGGACTCCCCTGCAGGGTTTTGAACTTTTGAAAGTCGTGCCCGCGGTTACGGGCAGATGGGAATTTGTTAATGTTTGGTAGTAGAAAACCTGAAACTTAACTTAATTAAAATACATCAACCGCGTGTGTAACCATGATGGTCTCTTCTCGGCGGAGTCCGGGAAGTGAACACGGTGTTGGAGTAATGCTTGACGTAGGTTGTTCTAGGATCACTTCTTGATCATATTTGTTCGACCGTGCTTTTGCCTTCTCTTCTCGCTCTCATTTGCGTATGTTAGCCACCATATATGCTAGTCGCTTGCTGCAGCTCCACATCATACCTTTCGCCTTACCTTTAAGCTTAAATAGTCTTGATTGCAAGGGTGTGAGATTGCTGAGTCCCCGTGACTCACAGATTACTTCCAAATCCAGATGCAGGGACCGATGATACCGTTCCAGATGATATGACCGAGCTCAAGTGGGAGTTCGATGAAGACTCTCGTCGTTACTACGTGTCTTTCCTAGATGATCAGTAGTGGTGCCCAGTTGGGGCGATCGGGGACTTTATCGCATTTGGGGGTTGATCTTTATTTTGGTTCCATAGTCGGACCTTGAGTGTATTGGATGAATGTAATGACTTATTTATGTATTTGTGTGACATGGCGAGTGTAAGCCAACTATGTACCTTTCCCTTTACTTATTTACATGGGTTGTTGTGAAGATTACCTCACTTCTGACATTGCTTTCAATGCGGTTATGCCTCTAAGTCGTGCTTCGACACGTGGGAGATATAGCCGCATCGAGGGCGTTCCACTTGTACCCTTGGGAGGGTCTTGTAGATAGTCAGGCTTCTCCGCCTTTTTCATTTGTAGTTGTCTGTACTCAAACATGCATGTTATGCTTCTATTGCTTGTGTGCTCTGAATGATGGGTCATGTGACCCATGTTTGTAATAAATGCTATGTGGCTCTTCTGGGCCTTTATCTATATGAGTTGTTGAGTTATGTTGTGATGCCATGTTGTACATCACATACTTGCATGTTATGTGTACGTGTAATGTGTATTGCTATGTGTGGGATCCGACACCTAGTTGTTCATTCTTGGTAGCCTTCCTTATGGGGAAATGTCTCCAAGTGCTTCCACTAAGCCATGGTAGCTTCCTACTCCTCCAGAACACTTAGGCTGGCCGGCATGTGTCCTTCATTCCTGTGTCTGTCCCTACGGGGAGATGTCATGCGGTGTCTACCGGAGTCCTGTTAGCTTGCTACAGCTCGGATTCACTCGCTGATGACCGGCACGTTCGTTGCTGGGTCATGTATGCCTGTCCCTGTAAGTTAGTGCCACTTTGGATTCATGACTAGTCATGTCGGCCCAGGTTCTCTGTCATATGGATGCTAGCGACACTATCATATATGTGAGCCAAAAGGCACAAACGGTCTCGGGCCAGGTAAGGTGGCACCCGTGGGGATACCGTGCATGAGGCCGCAAAGTGATATGATGTGTTACATGCTAGATCGGTGCGACTTAGGATCAGGACCCCTTTCCCCCAACTAAACCAACCACACCTCGCCTAAAACCCATACCCACACCCCACCCCCTCTGCCCAACCTTCTCGGATTAGGCCGTTGCGTTGCTCCAGGCTAATAGCGTCGTCACTGCAGGGGGAGATATCTGGTGAGACAACACTCCAGGTATCTGCCTTCCATCTCAATAGCAGGGGCATTAAATTTTTGTTATTTGTTAAAGACCTAAGACTTATGAACTCTGTGGGGTTGATATCATGCTTGGATTATGGCCCAGGACCGAGTTTCCAACTGTGGACCCATGACAGAAGAGCAAGATCAGTTTGCTCTGTCTCATATGGTACCCAACATGGTCTGTATTCCTTATGATCCATGTATTGCTATGGGTCAACGGTAGCTGTAGTATGTCTACAACAACCTTCTTACGTCTTATTATTTGTAGGAAACCACACAAGATTGGCTAAATTACCTTGAGAACCAGGTCAAAGTGGCCTTGGTAGACAATAAACAGCTCACCGAGGTCGTAGTGCGGCTGCGTGCTTTGTACTTGCGGGACATTGCTAAACACATGCATGCAACAGAAGAGATGGGTCGGTCCATGGTGTTGACTCGCCGGGTGGTAATGATGCTAAGTGAGGAGAATCAGAGACTAAGGAATGATTGATGCATATTTCAGGCTAAGATGGACTCCATGTAGGAAGATATCAAAGATATTACAAATGATGTTATCAAGATGAGAGAAGCATGTGGTCTAACATCGCTTCCATGAAAGCAATGAATCACAAAGTTGTAATAGCTAATAATCGAGTCATTACCTTTCATACTCTCCATTGATGTTTATGTTACTAGTTTGTGCAATGATGCTTCATCCTTACCGCTATATGTCACCTCTTCATTACATAGTTTGTTGGTCTTATACCCGGATCAAATGTTCTTTCTGTGAACGAGTTTGTGGCTTCAAGGAATGTACTAATGCTATCATTGTTCTCAAATATGATGGTCATGTATGCCTCGTAATAAACCCTAAACCGGCTTATTGTCACTGCATTTGTCGACTTGAGAGACTGGCGTGTATGCGTTTCTCTAGCAACTTATAGGTTTGTTTGCATTGACAATACATTTACGTGTACGCGCTCTGGAAAAAAATTAGCGTTGCACCTGACGTGTCTACATTCATTATCAGCTCGTCCGGCATCGTTGGGACGATAATGCACCTAGCGTGTCTATATTCATTATCAGCCCATCCGGCAACGTTGCAACGACAATGAACCTGGCGTGTCTACATTCATTATCAGCCCATCCGGCCTCGTTGCAACGACAATGCACCTGGCATGTCTACAATCATTATCAGCCCATCAGCCTCGTTGCAACGACAAGGCACCTAGTGTGTCTGCAATCATTATCAGCCCTTCCGGCCTTGTTGCAACAACAATGCACTTGGCGTGTGAGTGTTGCAATAGAATATCTAATGCAATAACCGGTCTGATGAATATCCAGTATTACTCTCACCATCTCCCCTACTTCCCCCACACACCTCACCCCTACTTCCCCCACACCCACACCCCCACCAACTCCAATCCAAAACAAGTTACTGGACTTGCAAGCTCAACATGCCGCCTATGCACGGGGAAAGCCCCCGAGGGTTCAAGCTCGGAGGTGCGTGCTTGTAAATTCTGTTTATATTTGTGGACGACCCCTACTTGGTCTACGAAGCCTTGTATTTATTGTCAGCACATTCATCAAGTTAACATCCATTGACAGACAAGCCTTAATCTTGTAATCATTGGACTTCTGTATTTTGAAGGGCGTGCTTTTAGCCAGGATGTATTCCATGGAGAATCTTTTCAATGCAGTGTTGGCAGACAACAAGAAGCTTGAGAATCAACTGGTGGAACTGTGAGCATTTTGCTTGCGGGACGTAACCAAGTAGATGGAGCAGATAGAAAATCTCCGTCAGATGCTAGAGAAGAATAATGAACTCATCACAAAGCTAATGAGGACATAGTTTCATAAAGAGAGGCGTTATGCTGATGAGATGCGGGCAGGGATTTGCACAGAGCGTGTATACTTTAAAGCTTAGGTGACAAGCTTGGGGGTTGCGACCTGTGCCATCGAATTTTGTAATATGCTTGATTCCTAATAGTTGTCCAATTCTAAGTGGATTCCAGTTAACATGGTGTGTATTAGCTTGCTATGTTAATTCGTAGGGCGCGTATTTTTTAGACTATCTTTAAGAAAGAGATTATCAATACCCCTCTTCAGCTTGCGGTAGTTTGATACAACCAGAAGTACTAATGTTACTGCTCATATGCATTACAAAGAGCATCATAAAGCATAGCAACAAACCCATACCAACTCATAGAAACAAAGATACATCCATAAGTACTAATTGAGACTGCTCATATCATTTCAGCAGCATTACAAAGAGCATCGAAAAGCATAGCAGTAAACCCAGACCAAGGCCTAACTTCATGAGGAACAATGTCTCTCTTGCTATCATTATCAAAGCATTCATCATCATCAACAGTCTGCCATCGTCAGCGGCTTTGCTGCCGATACTAGATGCAGCAATGGCTAGTTTCATTGCCTTCTCACACTCAAGCTCTTCCCTTGTAGCTCTAGCATACTTTAGTGCACCAGTAGCAACTTCACCTACACGATATCATTGCTGAATCAGATACTCCACATACTATAGCTCCCAATGCCAGAATTTATGCGCAGGCTGTAATTGGGGAAATAGGCAACGATGAAGTAAATTAGTGATGCCTCGACTGGATGGGTAACCAAAAGCTGAATGGGGTCAACAAGAAGATCTTACTCCGTCTGATTTGCACTTGTAGAACAGCCAGCCTTCATGAGGATACTTTCTTGAGACGAGAACCCCAACCTGCTCACGACAATGGGGCAGAGCTGTTGGATTGTGGGTTCCGACTAACCCTTGAGGTTCGAACTCTGGGGTGCACATGAAGAACACTCTCTCCCTAGCTTGCTCGCTCAACGATCCCACGGCCTAGCTCGACGAACACAAAGAACAAGATACACAAGGGTTTATACTGGTTCGGGCCACCTTGTGGTGTAATACCCTAGTCTAGTATGGTGTTGGTGGATTGCCTCGTGGGCTAAGGATGAACTAGTACAATCGATGAACAACCTCAAGAGGGCAGGTGTTCTTGAGCTCAGCGAGCTGGTGGGTGTGAGGATGGAATGGATCCAGTCCAAGAAGAGTCCCCTCTGGCCTCCCTTTGGTGGTGGCTAGTCCTATTTATAGAGGCCCTGGTCCTCTTCCCAAATGTTAGGCGGGAAGCGATCCCACAATGACCAAGTTTGAAGGGAGACAACTAGTACAAGCTGTCCTGACAAAAGGTGGTCTTCGCCTGCCAAAGGCTATGGTGGTGATGCTGTTGTGGGCTCCGTGGTGACCTCCGTCCTGTCGTCCTGCTGGTCTTGGTCTTGTTGCACCGATATGGAAACCTTTGCCTGATGCCTCGGGACTCCTCGCCTGCGCCTGCCTCTTTAGCACGAAAGAGGAAACCGGTACACCGCGCCCGCTGGCGCCCGCCTGGCCTTGGTCGTCATGGCTCATGTCACGTGAACCTCGCGAGGTGCCCCTTGCAAGGAGATCTCCGCTCCTTGGGAGCCAGCCTATAGTGAGGCTACTCCCAGGGAGGTCTTGGTGTCGTCCGCCTCGCAAGGCTTGGCCCCTCGCGTGATACTTGAGTGGCTGCTGCTGAAGATGGGCCGTACCAGGCTGTTGGTGGAGCCACGCACAAGCCCGCAGGCAGGCAACTCTGGGCACCCCCGGTCCTAGAACGCCGATAGTAGCCCCCGGGCCAAAGGCGCGCTCGGGCTAGGTTTCGAGGCAAAGCCAAAAGCCAAGTGCGGAGCGCCGCGGGCCCCAACCACCTGCGGCCTTGATTGACGCATGGCGATTGATGGGACGTGGGCTCCTCTGCTTCCCCACACTGCCTCAGCAACCGTTCGACTTGACGAGACCCTGATGCATGCAGGAGGAAAACCATCATTACCTATGATCGTGGAGGCTGGTGGTTGGCCTCCCTCTGATTATAAATGAGGAGGGGGCGGAGCCCCCGTTGCTCATCTTCTCCTCCACTCCGTTTGCTTCTTCTTCCTCTTTGCTCCACCGTCTTGCTGTGACACCCATGGTGCCGACGAAGAGGTTCACGGCCGCGGAGAAGGAGAAGGCACGCCAGGAGGGGCCCAGCTCTCCACCGCCCAAGAGGGGTCGCGGCCGCCTCCGCAAGCATGACGTGCCCCCTGCCGTGGCCCCTTGCGAGCGCGGGCGTACTCCTTCGGGAACCGGCGTCGTCCTCGGCGGTCGCAGCGCTACCCCCTCCCGCGGCAGGGGCCGCTCTAGGCGGAGCAGCCCTTGTGCCGAGGGGAGGCGCACCATGGTCGCCCGGCCTCCTCGGCCGTGCTTCCATTCGGCGGAGGTGCTCCTAGAGTTCCGACCGGCACTTGGCTCCAGCTCTCGCGCTCCTTCGCCGGCGAGCTGCCGGCCGTAGGTCTTGATGGCTTCTCGATGTAAGCTGACGACTGCTGCAGCAAGGCCTCGTGGGCCGCGTTGGAGGTCTCCTCCACGGGCAATGTGGTCCCGGCCCGCGGCTGGCAGACGTTCACCTGTGCGCGCGGCCTGAGCAGGAGGTGCGCCCTCCACTTTAGGTACGACAGCGTCGCGACCCTCTATGTGAGGGTTTTTGGGGAAGATGGCTGCCGCGCAGGGTGCTGCCCCGAGGACAGCGGTGGCGACGACGAGCCGAGCCTTGACCATGGCCGCGACGTTGCCGGAGGCAAGTTCGCCCTTGGTGACGGTCGTGGCTCGTTTGGCGGCGGCGGCTCCTCCTTCAGCGAAAGCTGCAGCAGCGGTGGCTACGACCAGCCGCCACGTGACTGGGCCTGCTATCAGGACGATGGTGGGTCGTCCCGCCATGAAGCGCGAGGAGGACTCTGGCTGAGCCCGGGGGGTGCGTCGGGAGCCGACCCTCGGGAGCCGCTACGGGTGCGCGTGCCACTTTTGCTCGTCCTTTCCCTTCTTCCTGCATTCCAAGAAACAAGTATGGGGCCCTGCAAGGGCATGTAATGAACCGTAATTTTCATGCCACTTGTGTTATGTTTATTGTTCCTATGTTATGTTATGGCATTCGTGCTTCATGTAGACATAGGGGGATAACTTAGCTGGATACGCCCGGAGTAGTTTCCTGTCTTGTGAGGGCATGCCCTCTGGCACCTGGTGAGCCCTCCTTGTTACTGGCTCAGGAGCCGTTGACCTCGTGAGGTGTCACAAAGCTACAGAAATTGTTAGGACGTCTGTCGGGTGCCTTATCCTTCCTTGCGCGAGGCCTCATAATCATGGCCTAGCACACCACATCCCGGTACCCGTGGGGCACGGACTCAGAGGGGTGTGCCAACCGCGAGCTCAATCAAGGGTGCCTCACGAAGGTTAGGGAAGCCGAAGCTCTGGAGCGATAGGGCTTGAGCGAGGTGTGTCCGTGGCTTAGGCTAGCCCAGCGCACGCACACACCTGCCAGCCCCCGTGCGAGGCACGCGAGGGAGAGCGTCGGGAAACTGCCGTCCTCCCTGGCGTGAAACAAAGAACCGAGCAAAGAAGTAGAGAAAAGAAGGATTCAACCGAGCAATTGAGAAACATCAGAACTTCAAATTTCACTAAAAAGCAGCAAACCAACTACAGAAAGCAAATGAACAGCTGCGTCTGGCACCTAGTCTAGTCTTCTCACCAGCACGGAGCTAAGTGTTGCCACTAGGACGTGGGAGGGAGCCCCCGAGGCCCGAGGGAGGCACTCCGGAGACTCCGGGTCATGTACAACCCCACTCATTATTACGTGAGAGTGTCACGGGCGGAGAACTTCACAGGCACTGGGCCTTGCTTCATGGGTAGAACTTCCGGAGGTGTTGGATGTTCCAAGCGTTCTGGATGGGGATCCCGTCCTGCGTCTCCAAGCACACAACGCTAGGCCTAGACACGCGAGCAATCCTAAACGGGCCCTCCCACATGGGTGAGAGCTTATGCAGCCCTTCCCCTGGAGAGCACCCGCCTCAGGATGAGATCACCCACCTCGAGCGTCCTGGAGCGGACGTTGCGGCAGTGGTACCGCCACAATGCCTACTGGTACCTTGCCGCAGGGAGAGAGGCTTGGCGGCGGCGTCCCTCTGCCAACACAAGGTCCATCCCCCACATGGCGTCCTGGCGTGCCTCATTGAACGCCAGGACCCGCTAAGAGCAATGCTTGACCTCGTGAGGGAGAACCTCTTCGGCTCCATAGACGAGGAAGAACGGAGTCTCGCCTGTCGGTTTGGTGGCGGTGGTGCGAATGGAGCAAAGCATGGACTGGAGCTCGTCGTACCAGCCCCTCCCGCAGGCCTCGAGCTTCTTTTTGAAGGTCCTTGTCTTGAGGCCCCTCAGGACCTCCGCGTTAGCGCGCTCGGCCTGGACGTTGCTTCTGGGGTGTGCTACTGAGGCGTAGCATATCTGCGTTCGAAGGTTAGCACAATATGTTTTGAAGAGATTGCTAGTGAACTGCGAGCTGTTGTCGGTGATGATGTGGTTAGGGACCCCAAAATGGCTCACCAGGCCTTTGACGAACCTGACCACAGAGCTGACTAGGATGGTGCGGACGGCTTCCACCTCCGCCCATTTGGTGAACTTGTCGATGGTGACGAAGAGGTAGCGGTAGCCCCGGGCGCTCGAGGGAATGTGTCAGGACCCCGATCCTAAGTCAGACCGATCTAGCATGTAACACATCATATCACTTTGCGGCCTCACGCACGGTATTCCCACGGGTGCCACCTTACATGGCTCGGGACCATTTGCGCCTTTTGGCTCACGTATATGATAGTGTCACTAGCATCCATATGACAAAGAACCCGGGCCGACATGACTAGTCGTAAACCCAAAGTGGCACTAACTTACAGGGACATGCATACATGACCCAGCAACGAACGTGTCGGCCATCAGCGAGTGAATCCGGGCTGTAGCAGCTGGGCTAACAGAACTCCGGTAGACATCGCGTGACATTTCCCTGAAGGGACAGACACAAGAACGAAGAAGGACACATGCCGGCTAGTCTAAGTGTTCTGGAGCAGTAGCAACTGGGCAAACAGGACTCCGGTAAACTGGGCTGTAGCAAACTACCATGGCTCAGTGGAAGCACTAGACTGCATTTCCCCATAAGTGAGGCTACCAAGGATAGACAACTAGGTTGTCGGATCCCACACATACCAAGCATTTCAATCATCCACACAAAATGCTCTATATGTGTAAATACAACATGGCATCACAACAAAACTCTACGACTCAAAGTATTTATTCATAAGACTCCGAAGAGTCAGATATTACAAACATGGGTCTCATGACCTAGCATTCAAGTCATACAAGCAATAGCACATGCGGAAGCTTATCTTGTCTGAGTACAGACAACTACAAATGAAAATGGTTGATAAGCCTGACTAACTACAAGACCCTGCCGAGGGCACAAGATCGTAGCTGAGGTAACAAGCTAAACGTCAAAGTCCACATGGAATTACTAGGTGAGACTGAAGTCTCTCTGCAAAAACATAAATTAAGCAAACGTGAGAATAAATGTACCCTACAAGACTAACATCAGAACTAGCTACATATGCATCAGTATCAACAAAGGGGGTGGTGGAGTTTAACTGCAGCAAGCCAGCTTTGACTCGGTGGCTATCCTGAACTACGACTACAAGTAACTCTTTTGAGTTGGCGCACACGAGTCCACATATTCACCAATCAATACACCACTATGGATCCGCTCTCGTCTCCCTACGAGAACGCCATCCATAGCACTCACGCTTATCTTGCGCATTTTAGAGTATCCACTTTCACTTTTCTATGAACTGTACAAGCAACCCAGAAGTCCTTTACCGCGGACATGGCTATTCGAATAGATGATGTTAACCCTGGAGGGGTGTACTTCTTCACACACACTCTCGCCACTTACCGCCATGTACACATCATGTATCTCGGCAACCTTCAAGCGGAAGCCTGGCGAGGGTGTCGGCCACGACCTGACTAACAACACAAGTCTCTAGTCCAGGTTTATCGCCTATTCAGGTTCCATCCGTAAGGAGATCCGGCCGGGGTTTCGCTCACGGCCCCGAACGATGAGAGCAGGGTTCCTGAGGCACCAAACGGGCATCCCAATACACTATGCCTCATGTCTGTACCACATCATAGCCCACCCCTAGGGTCAGCGCTACGCACAACCCCCAACACATATCCTACAAACACCAGGAACTAGTTGCAACTCCTGGACAAAGATCAGATTGATTAATAAGTCGAGAGAGCTTGGAGTGCCCAGAGCCCAATGCGTGGTAGTAGCTGTTCGTGAATCACAAACACGGAACTCAGTTCCTGAGGACGGTTTCAATGAGACAACTCACCATGTACTCCTAAATGGCCTTTCACTGCTACCTTTACCAAATCGTGTTCACACACTTAGCTCACACATAGTAGGACATGCTCATCACCATTCCAATTCATCCCTGATGAATCAGACCTAACTCAACTCTAAGCAGCAGCAGGCATGACAAAAAAGCATGAATGAGTAGGCACATCAAGGCTCAAATCACTCCTACTCATACTAGTGGGTTTCATCTATTTACCGTGGCAATGCCAAGTCATGCAGAGGAAAAGGGGTTCAACTACCGCACCATGTAAGAGTTGAACCGTTGTTGTCCTAATGTAGTAAAAGAGAGCAGGAGCGAGACAGTAGGATTGTATCAGAATGAAGAAGGGGGTTCTGCTTGCCTGGCACTTCTGAAGGTAGTATAGTTCTTCATCGGTGTCATCGAACTCATCGTCGGAACCACATCTACTGAGGGGGAACAATTACCAGCAACAGAGAGGAAACACAATCAATGCAATGCAACAATATTACGCATGATCATGACATGGCAATATGCTAGGATTTGAGCTAATGCAACTAACAGCGATTTAAATGAAGTTGGTTTGAATGCTAGATTCAAATTCATACTCCATATGTGATTATTCAAATGCCAATTAATTGATTTGACCTGATCAGCAGGCATAAGTTGCTCAAACATGCATGAAAATGGTACATATGGATAGATTTGATTTTTCTGATCATTTTTCATATATAAATTATTTCATTTGGAGTTATGGTTGGTTTTCTATGATTTTTCAAAGTTTGGGGTATTTTTTTGAAATAAATAAGTCATTTAAGATTTATTTAAATTCCAGAATAGAATTACTGCGTCAGCATTGCACAAAGCTGATGTCTGCAGGTCAATTGGGTCGGCCAGGTCATACCTGACCCATTGGACCCATTGGTCAGTGTAAACATTGCTGGCTTGGGTCACTAGCGGGTGGGGTCGGTCAAGGGCCACGTCAGCAAGGTCAACGCTGACGCGTGGGGCCATTGTGATTAGTTAAAACTAAATAGGAAATAATCTATGGTTAATTAAGGGCATGGGGCCCACCTGTCTGTGTCAATGTGGTTAATTAACTAGCCCATTAGGGCCTAATTAAGCTGACCACGTCGGCGGTTAACGCCGGGGCTAACACAGGCATGCCAGAGTTCGCCGTTCCGGCGACTCCGGTGACGGGAGCGAGCGGGGTTGATCCCGTTGGAACGGCCGCGACGCGCTGAGTCCAGCGGTGGCTTGCTGCTGGAGCTGGGGTGGCTGGAGCTCGCCGGAAACGAGCTCAGGGCGGCGGCCGGACCACGGCCAGGTGCGCACGCGCGGTGCTGCAGTGCGTGGCAGGAGTTGCAGGCAACAGCGTTGGCTTTCTGGGAGGCTGCTGAGCACGGGAACACGCGCGGGTGCGAGCTGCGGTGGCCCTGGCCACAGTGGCGACATGAACGGCGGCGAGGAGCTAGGCCATGGCGGGGAACGGAGCTAGAGCACACATAAATGAGGGGAGAAGAGAGATTCGGAGCAGGAGCTCACAACAGATCCAGCGGTGTGCTCAGCAGGCTCGCGGAAGTACGTATGGGGACGGGGCATTGACGGCGATCTCGGGCGGCCGGAGGTGAAGACGACAGCGGTGACGGCTCCACGGGGTGTCCGACATCTCGTGACTTGACGAAGAGGTAGCAGGCGATGTGGCAGAGCTCGCAAGCACGAGGGCAGTCAAGGGGATGGCGGGGAGCTCGTGGTAGCAAACGGCAACGACGGCAGCGCTCGGCTTTTCGCAGGAGAGAGCGAGGGAGAGGGAGACATGGTGAGTGAGGAGGTCGGATGGATCCAAACGTCTGCGATGAGGTCTTCCGCGGTGTCAACGCAGGCTAGCACGCAGGAGGTGGCCGGGTCGCGTGGCCGCACGCGCTGGGCGCGTGCCCCTGTCCTCCTGGCGCGAGGAAGGGGACGACTGGTGTTGGCCAGTCAGCTGCGTCGGCCTGCTGGGCTAGGACAGCTAGGCCGCCAGGTGAGCCCAGGTTATGGTTTTTCCCTTTTTTGTTTTTCTTTTCTATTTCTGACATTTGTTTGATTTAGTTTTAGGCACTAAATCATTTTCTTTTCTTCTGATAATTTTTTGTAGGGACTATTTGGATTATTCCAGAGCCCCTCACATTTACCCAGAATTATTGTACATATATGAAATATATAACATATATATATATATATATATATATATCCAATGCGAATAATTATTGCATTAGTTCCAAATGGCCAAAATAATATTTATGAGCTCCTAAAAATATTGGTTTGAATTTTACCTCTAACCAATATTTTCAGTGAGAAACATGACCATTTTCTTGCACCTATTTGGAGAAATTTTGTCTTGGTCATTTCCAGAAATGATTTCTAAGGCATTCACATGTCCCCATTTCAAATTAATTGAAATTTAAACATGATGCACACATGACTAGCTAGTCTAGGTCATACCGGAACTAGGTATGTGACAACTCACCCCCACTAAACAAGAATCTCGTCCCGAGATTCAAGACGTGAGGTAAGAGGGAAGGGGGGACACGAAACTAACACAGTCTTCATGATCCAACTTGCAATTCATAAGAACGTTGATTCAAACATCATCTTTGTCTTGAAATCTTACTTTGAGAACCCCATCCAACATGACAACGTGAAGGAAGGGAAAACTCTAGATCGATCTTCTCAAAGATCGAGCTACTCAGGATCAACTCATGGAGTGAGACATTGAAACATCTCTCGAGTTGAGACACAAAGCATACATCCAGAGGAGGAGTGAAACAGATGACGAAGGTTCACTTGGTAGGAAACAATTCCATGCTTAGATAAGATGGTGCATGGGTTGCAAAGTAGCGAGGAGTTAACTGCCATGAATCCATAACGGAACACCTTGGGGTAGTGACTCGTAGAATTATTCTTGTGAGTGGCAAAAAGAATTACTTTTGATATAGGGATCATTGAAACTCTTCGTACCAGGCTAAGGCAATTCACCATGATTCTTTGAAGGAGTTCGAGGAAATGACATACTCAGACCAGAATGGATGATGTGGACTACCTTGTTCAAGACAACGCAGTGGATGATTTTTGCTTATCATCGAAAATGGATGGGACCCATGGTAGGACCACTTTTGAAGATGATCCTGAATAACAATTACTAAGAAGGGCAGTCCATGGTACGATGGCACAATGGCGCTGGAAGCTGGGAACAAAATGCAAATGTTGGGAATGTTTTTAGTAACTGGGGAAAGGCTCAACAGTCCGGAGTGATTCCACTGTTTGAATGGCTATAGTATAATCGAGGAAACTGGGAGCACATGGATCCTTAAGGAACAACTTATAGAATAAGTCGCATGAGATCCTCATAGAGAAGATGGACAAATTGCTCATTCAAGATACTACAATAATAGATTGTCCGGCTAGGTGTGTCATCTAGAACATCAACCTTCTCCGGACCTACATCATAGATCTTGGAATAGGTCCAACCATCATATCTGCCTAAGATTTAGATCTGGTTGATCACATGATACTCTAGACTCAACATGTATGAAAGTGAAAGGTTGCAACACAAATCAACGAGATGTTGTTGCAAAATTCTCAGGAAAACAAACTTCGGTAGCAAGCTCCAAAACATGAGTTGGTTCTGCTACACACATGTGAACACGTTGTCCCAGAGAAGCATGACCACGTATTAGTCTTATAATAAAACACTACCGAGTTCAGGTTGGGAGCCATCTTCGAGGATAACGAAGTCGTAACATAAGTCTTGATTCTTAAGAAGGAACTTCTTCTCCTTGAACAAATCAATCAATGGATTGGCGTGCTAGGGATACATATAGAATGAAGGTTGCAAGTCTCCAAACCATAGAATACTTCGCACGTAAGCATGACTGACTTGGGATGGATCCAGAGGAAGCAAAAACAAGCTTTCTCGAGTCCACGACGGCAACTTGCACCAAAAGCACGTGAATTAGAGGAAGTCACTTATTTCACCATAAGATATACTTCATGAGCTAGCATGAAGAAATGCCTTCAAAAGTTTCCAACACTATCTTAATGTTCAACATGAGTCATGGAGAAGATAAAATGCTGCTGATGGGCTCAACAACAAGTCATCAACATTTCCATGAGAATGGAATTCCACAACTATGTGAACAAGGCGATAGTATTGGTCAGACCCAAAAGATATAATGGTGCATCCTCAAGGGACAACCGTGAGTAATGACAACATTATGAACATCATTGGTTCTGATTTGATTTGACGATAACCCATGCTCAAATAAAGGATTGGATAGGACAATAGCGCCGACAATTGATCACAAGGATCAATCGATGAAGATATCATCTCTCTTCAACATACACACACACACACAAGATATCCCTTTGAAATGAACTAAGTTAGGCAAAGCTTTTATCTTCCAACTCTCCAAGTTGTTGTTCAGCTTGACCAACTAGCTTAGGGGTATCCAACATAGATTCTTGGAGAAGGGGTGGTTTACAAGAAAACCAACCTGATCACGGGCTCAACATAACGGTCGGGAAACAACCTGGTGATACTTCCGTGAATATATTCAGAAAATCACAAACCACCGATATGTTATTAAGCCCAGGAACAATCTTGCTTCTCAGGGCAAGATGATATGATCAAAAGAGCGACGGACTGACATAATCCTAACTCATTGATCAAAGAGTGCACCAGGAAATAAGGACTAGGTAGCACGGTCAATCTTAGAATTTCGATTTAGTAACTAACATGCTAAGAATGAAGTTTTTTCCATTTACTACCAAGCAACAAGGTTGCTATGTCGGGGTTGGGTGCGACATATGCCAATGGATGGCTTATCATGGTGGGAGCGAGTAGAACGTCGCCTATGCCTGGAAGCGGGATGAGGCGTAGACACGTACGCCGGCGAACTTTAGTCAGGTTCGGGGCTCTCCTTGGAGATAACACCCCTAGTCCTGCTTTGCGGGGTCACCGCATGATCACTAACGCACAAGTGAGTACAATGGTGCTCCTTGAGCTATATGCTAGAGGTGGGAGAAGGCAAGGCTGGCTCTCCCGTCCCCTAGGAATGAATCTAGTCCTAACCGAGTGGGAACCCTTTGCATGGGTGCCCTGGGGGTTTATATAGGCCTACCCTGCAGGGGTACAATGGTAATCTGGCCGGGCGTAGGGCCCGGCTGTCAGTCTCTCTGGTCGCCGGCTTCTCCGCCGACTGCTGGGGCGTGCCGCCTGGTCGGCCCCGCTGGCTGGTCTAGTATGGAGCCGACAAGCCGCCTCCGCCGCTCACGGGTCCTGTCGGCTGTGGATTACTGTAGCAGTGTTGCTAATGACGCGTGCTCGATCGGGGAGGCGTGGCTACAGTCCCGCCTCCTGGTGGGAGATCACTGTAGCCACTCTGCATCTTATCTGGTTGATGGTGCGTGGGGCCCTGAGGAAGGACCGGGCCGACTGCTGGGAGCCGGCCTCCCTCGGGTCTGACTGGTGTGGCTCCTCCTGCCCTCCGGGCTCTCGCTGACCGGTAAGGCCCGCCGTCCTTGGGCCGTACCGACAAGCGGTCGTGGGAGCAGGGCTTGGCCTGTCAGGAGTGATGTCAAGGGCGAAGTGGCAACAATGTCACGCCGGGCGGAGATCTCCGCTGGTACGAGGCATT